>NC_137033.1:6711805-6796805 GCF_032717465.1 Coenobita brevimanus | reverse complement strand
TCATAGAGTTTTGCACTAATCTCACATTTGTAAAACATGCGATAAACCCTTTGTCTTAACTACTTCTACAAGCAAGCCATTCCTTCAGCTCGGGAAAGGCCTCCCAGCTCCTTCTATACGAATGAGCACCCACTTCGGTTAATTTATGACTTGCTCACTGAGCGACATATGGTAGGTTACTGGGCTAGCGACTGGCAAGGCAGCATGATCGCGGTCGCAGACGGACAGGTCCAGTTCCTGTGGGAATGATCCTGATATGAACGTAAAGGACGGGCGTTCAGGTGCTGATTATGGTGCATTTTAATTGACAGTTTTGTTTTTGCTTCTGCTTTTTTCTTCATCTGAGAAAATAGCAAAACTTAAACTGATGATGATGATGATGATGATGATAAAAATAATAATAGAAAGCACATACAGAGCGCGTACCTCCGCCAATGCCATTGCCATTAAAAAGGATCAGGATCAGGATCAGGATCCGTGTATTGTGTGCAATGCATAGTATCCGGATCCGCCCTAAAATTTAATCAGATGTTCCTTAACCCATGGTCCACTCTTCCACAAAATTCTATTGAAATTCATCAAGAACTTTTAGAGATACTGTGTGGGATACATGGGATCCGAACCCGTCCCCAAAATTAATGAATTTTTTCTTGGCGCGTGGTTCACCCTTCCACAAAATTTCATTGAAATTCATTGAGAACTTTTGGAGATATCGTGTGGCCAAACAGACAGACAAACATTGGTGAATACATGACCTCCTCCAACTTCGTTTGCGGGGGTAATGATGATATTAATAATTCGCTAGAGTTCCTACCGAATATGGTGAAAATTTGCGATCCTCCAAAGGCCTTAGCAATCTGCGATTTAAAATGTCAGTCCACTTGAACTAGGGTATTTTCCGCCAAGTTGGCGACATTGCCTCCAGCCTTTCAATATATATATATATATATATATATATATATATATATATATATATATATATAGAGAGAGAGAGAGAGAGAGAGAGAGAGAGAGAGAGAGAGACATTATGTCATAGGTATTCAAAGGCTTAAAATACAGCGACATGACTTCCCATCGTTTGTGAGCGTAAGTTGCCTGGTGATCATTGCGAAATATGAGAGCAAGATGGAACTGTGACTTACTATCTGTCCGTGGGAATAAGAGACTGAGTTTGAGACGATATTGTTAGGATTATAATATTTAAACACTTCGTGAGATATGTGATTAACACTACCAGGATCCTTTACTTGCTCTCATACACTTCATTCTCTTAGTTTGTAAAGGCTCGAACATGCTTGCATGCGTTGACTTTGGTCACCTGATAACGGATCTCCATGCTGCTTGATCTCTAGCAGCCTCTCTGTTCAGTTCCTTAACCCTGAGGTCACAATCTATGACAGCATCCCAAGTTATTTTCGTTCTGCCTCTCGCAGCTCCCTCAACGTTCACAGCTCTCATCCTCCACACTCAGTTGTCATCTTCCATTCTTTTCACCTGACCAATAATCAATCTATCCCTTCTCATCACAACACTAATACATTCAAGTCCCAGCCTTCCTTTCAACTCTTCATTCGGTTTCTAACCTCTCCCTCCTTCTTCCGGTCTGTTATTCATGGTCGCACTACACGTCTATTGTTAATCAGTCTCATCTCCGCAGATTTAAAGAAAAGAAAAAGCAACAGACGCTACAGCAGAAATAATCCTTTTACGCCACTCTCTTTTTACATACCTCACACTAAAATGTCAGCATTATTTTGCAGGTGGCCGAGTCAGTAGAGAGGTTGTTGGCTGTTTCAGTGGACGTTGGTTGGAATCCAGGCATGGATAGGGGATAGTTTTAGGACTGAATTTCGTTAAAAACATTCTTTACTGATCTACTGTACGGCCAACTGATATGTAGAAACACCCCTGCTAACACCAAAACATCAGTCCTATATGACAGCCCAAGTATGTATTTAGTATGGATGGTGACATTAGATCTGAAGTGGTGATATGTGGAGATATATGGTAAGCTGGAGGACTGGTTGGCCTTAGGAAGCGGGCCTGTTAAACCTATGCTCGGAGTCGGACGCATAAGAAGAATCTGCCTTTAACACCGCCATTTCTCTTACGCGTCCACTTGTTACAAAGATTATACAAAATTAAATATCTTTTCAGATCCCTGTGGCAAGCTACACATGAACACATGTAGTAGTGCCGGTACCTGTCCTAGATAACATGACTTTTATGTTCTCCGCATGTATCTCAGACCCTTTTCCCCCATTCTATCTCTCCGCTCCTTAAACCCTCCTTTGCTACCCTCTCATTCTGGGCTATAATCATCATCATTACCTAAATAACATAGAGTACTAGCGTGTTTCAACACTGAGTTAATACTGACAGTATTGAAATTCTCAGGTTTAGCTGAGTTATTCTCAGTACATAAAATCGCCTTAAGTTAGGTGAAAGATATTAGGATCGTCCCATTCATGAGATTGTTAGGTGAAAGAAATTATCCGTTATTAATATCCATACTATAATATCTCGTTCCTATAGTTAAAAAGTAAACTGTGATATGTATAATGAGTCAATAAAGGCTAAATTACACTGTCCCCATGTCCAGCTTTTCCCCCTGCTGTTAATCCAATTGGGAAAAATTAACTCCAAATAAATCTCTCCCCTCGTCATGTGAACACATGCTAATCCGGACGCACCATAGATTAATAAAAGCACTGTCGTGAAAAAATGTTGACGTTGCATCATATTTTTTATGTCCGTGGCCTCTGGAAAAAATGTGTAATTGAGAACTGTCTGGTGAGGAAAAAGAATTGTTCGGTATTACGATTAAAAAGAGGATGAGGCTGCATTCTTTCCTGTCACGAGCACTGCGTTATGAATTATGGGAAGACTCTCCACTCCGCGTCAGGGTAAATTATTAAGTAGGAAGAATGGGATTGGCCTGGGTTTATATTTACCAAGGCTCTTAACGAATTCACACGAAAAGAAAAAAAATCTCCATATCAGTAATTTGTTGTGAGAAGTGATTTAATTCTATCGTGTGTTTCCTTTTATCATATACTGTACATAGAACTTGAAGTGTCGGTTAGCTCTATTGACATTAGATTTAAAAAAGAAACATTATGAGCAGCTTAACCTTCAGTTAATACAAATGCGGCCTTTGAACTCTTACCTTTTAAAGTGTATCATCATAAACCACTTTGTGTCAGTACTGGAGAACGTGGTGGTGGTTCATTTCACATTATATATATCCCCAAATAAGACTTACTATGCACTCTCAAGAGCCAGGTAAAATGTACGAGTTGTTTTGTTTTTGTTTTTGTTGTTTTTGGTTTTGTTATTATTGTTGTTTTGTTTTGTTGTTGTTTTATGTTGTTGTTCTTGATGATAATCAACCTCACTCTGGATGGCCTAGCAGACCCGTTAACCACTGGCAAACAATCGCCCATGCAAATGGGACGATTAGGCGCAGCCGTTTGGGCGCTGGCGTTTTGGCACGGCCGTTTGGGCGCCAGCTAATTTGGCTCCAGACTTTTGGGCGCTTGACTAACAATTAAATCAGAAGTAAAACTTCAAAACGTTTTAAAACTCTGTTGAAAAATGAAAACATTAAATCTGTTAATCACACACACACAAAAAAAAAAAAATCCAAGGAAGCTTTATTTAGTTCATTGGGTAATTATGAGCAAGGCTCCTCAGGTACTCGATAGCATCCATGTTTTCAAATCTAAGAACCTGCATATCTATACTTTTCTGCTTTCTGTGGTGGTTCATGCCCAGCTGGAAACCCTTTATAATATGCATCTCTACCTTTCTGTACTTTACGCAGGGCATCCATTAATTTCCATATGGTGGGATGTTGCATGCTAAGTTCTCATTTTAATCGACGATGGGCTTCCTCCGCGTGATTGTTTGTGCGGTCTTTCCCGTTTAATGTTCTCTGCTGAAGGTTCCAAATCTTGGGGAGAAATAGAGATCCATTTCCTCGTCCGTGTTGACGACCAATATATGTATCTTCGAACTAGTTGAGTAAACCTTTAAGTTCTTGCGGCAATTCGGTCGCTAAAGCATCCAGATATTCGTCAATCTTATTCAAAGGTACCAAAGCAAGGGCTGTAATCATTTTAGCTTTTAACTCGAAAAGTGGATCAGCGTTATACAAATTACTGAAACCCAATCTAGCTAGACGTTTTTGCACATTCTGAGCTAAGTGGAAAAAAAAAAAAAATCCTTTTATTTGAACGTCAGGGAATATGTCGTTCATAGCACTGTGGGCAGCTTGTTCAAAACTGAAGACGATTGAAGTGGGTTTCAAACTGGGTTCCATTTCTTTCATTAACTCGAACATTCTAAACTCTAACGTACCGGTATGTTGGGCAAAAGAGCATACAATATAGGATGAACTCTTTTTTTTTTTTTTTGCCAAAAATACGTAAATCTGAGAAAAGAGGCTGGGAGCAACACTGAATGTGCCATCGACAAACCACATATCAGATGTCACTTAGCGTTCGAGCCAGCACTGTCTTCCGAAGATCAGTATCCAGTCGGGACCTGGTCCACTATCACAGTAAAAAATTTTCTTCCACTCCTGGTTGAGAGAGATATATTCTGTATATTCTGCAGCATTCTGGAAGAAATGATTGTTGTACATCGGTTGGATTGGTGTTGGTGTTCATCATTGAATTACGCTTTGTACCTATTACTTTCCTCAAAGCAGTCATATCAGGAATGGCGGCTAGACTAGCTTGGGATATGTCTGTCAAACATTAACAACTACAGTCGGTGACTCAAGAGTCTCCCCTGTTTATTTTTTATTTATTTTTTTTTTTTAGTCTTCACAAGTGCAACCTCTAGTTGTGCAGCAGAAGCTTCATGCAAATGGCCGTTCAGCTCCCTCGCCACCTCTCCAGCTTTAGTATGCAACCTTGTTTTGCATCGATTTTTTTGCTCACCACGCCAAAATTTCAACTCGGTGTCAGCTTTGCTTGCTTTGTCAAAGGCGTTGAGGAATCCATTATGAGCAAATTTTTCTTTACCAAGTTTCATTAGCACTTCCTCAACCATCATATGTATAAAACGATGGTATTTAGCTAAAAAATATTAAACGATGGCAAAAGACCGAAACACTTGTGGCAACGCACCCGCAACAAACTCAACTGAGACAAAGGAGTAACTCAGTAACACAGACCTCGTTTGTTGGAAGGAACGGTAGCGTCATCTGTAGCCTGGGCAAACAGCTAAACAAGGAGAGCTAGCTTTCCTGTTTCAAAATATGTGTATATCATCTCTGTAGCTTAATTTATAACAGATATGTTGTAATTCTGTTCCACTAAAACTGTCCATACAGGCAGATTTACACATAAAAAAAACTGTTCTTAGTGCCGAAACGTTCGTCGTCAAATAGCTGGCGCCAAATAGGTTTGGCTCCCAAAAGGCAGTGCCAAAACGTACCAAATATGGTATGGTGAATTAATATTCCCTAAGGACTGACAGCGTCTTGCTACAGCTAGGCGCGGGGAAGAGATTTGGTTCTTCGATGAACGCCGCATTTACGACTCTTCACCCAGGTAACACTTCTCCCCGCAATTTGGTTATATGGTTCCCACCCAGCCCTGTGTATGGTTTCCAACGTTACAAAAAATTAAGTCTGTCACTGTAGAAACACCTTAAGGTGAAAAAGTAAAAAAATAACAGGAAGGAAAGTAAGAAGTAGGAAGAGAGAAGGGCAGACCCATCAACTGAGTATGAAAGAGAAGGAAGAAGTAGGCAGCATCTCATCAAGTGAGTGGATGGTGGTCTTCATCAACTACCACCTGTACGAGAGTAAAAACAATTGATCATCGTCATAACGCTGACTCCTTTTTTCTACCTCCTGTTGGGGCGAGGCCGGATCTAGAAATAAGGAATGTATAAGTATGTATGTGGGAGAACTATGAACAGCATGGCCAGGGATATGAGCCAAAAAATCGTTCACACATCGCTGAAGCTCAAAAAACTTACCCCCACCTCACAGACTTGATCATTTGATCCATCTGCACATATGGTAATGGGATTTCTTTACATCCATAAGAATCAAATAACATATCCAAGAGCAGGAATAATTAACGATACCAAGCACAGAAAATAATCAGATATTCAACCAACAAGATAATTATGAAGCCAGATTAATGTATTCTTAATCATTTGGGCCCAAAGACATCAAATGTATGTTAGCCTTGCTGTTACCAGACAATTTTATTCACCTTAGAAAGACCTGTAGCAGTGAAAATTTAACAAAAGCTATAGGCTATATGACCCTTCCACTTCACACACTCACCTCTAAGTAAATAAAATAACCTAAGAATTGCAATACCATTAAAATAACTGTGAATGGTGCAGAGTATTGCCAGTTATTCCAGCATACAGGATGTCAGTCAAAGAGGGGAATTTCATTTTACCTGCTCTCTCTCTCTCTCTCTCTCTCTCTCTCTCTCTCTCTCTCTCTCTCTCTCTCTCTCTCTCTCTCTCTCTCTCTCTCTCTCTCTCTCTCTCATCTAATTCATTTCTGTCACCTGCCAGTCTGCTTAACATCACTTTGGCAAATGCAATCACTCTTCCTGCCCAATATATTCCCGCGATCTTTCACCTGCCCCTTACACCGTGTATAGTGTTTATTTGTTAATCTGCCTGAGAAGAATATCTAGACCATTATTCCATTTCGCCTTTAACATAAATCTAATGCAATGACCCTTCGTGTTTTTGAGCAATGAATATTTTCTATTTTTCAAGGCTTTTCCTGGCATTACACAATTCACTGCTCTCTCTCATCCCTTCTCAGCCTAAGCTCTCAACCCTTTATAAATCTCTTTTCAAAACAGATCAACACCGATTATAAGCCTTTCCTTTCACAAAGTTTTCATTTATTGTTATTGTACTGTGATTTGCTGTTCTTTTATTATTTCTTTGATTCCTAGTTACCTTTGACTCTAGAAGAAAATGGTCATGTCTTCATCCTGCTGATATTTTCTTTTTTGTCCTGCATGAGTACTAAGAAAAGCGTACATAAAAAAAAAAAAAATGGGTCAGCATTGTTCCTTTTATATATATATATATATATATATATATATATATATATATATATATATATATATATATATGCAGGAGCGGACGAGCCAAAGGCTGGTTGCATTTAAGAGTTGTACCCTCTAAGACAGTTAGGAAATTGCCTAATCAAGATCTGTTCATTCCGTGATGCGTAGGTACGTACATTATGTTTCACAAGATTAAATGTCATAGTAGGGAAATGACAGACAATAGTAGATAGCTCTGGTTTTCACCACTCGCTTACTTAAAGAAAAGAGGACACTGGTTAACTTAGTATTAGAAACTTAGAGAAGGTGTGTGTGTGTGTGTGTGTGTGTGTGTGTGTGTGTGTGTGTGTGTGTGTGTGTGTGTGTGTGTGTGTGTGTGTGTGTGTGTGTGTGTGTGTGTGTGTGTGTGTGAGAAAAGCTAATAGGGTGCTGTGTGTCCTCCGTCAGGGGAGAGGGACGCAAGTAGAGACAATTGAAATCATCATAGTAGCTGTTAAGTGAGAGAATGAAAAGAGCTAATGAAAGGAGGGTTGTTGATGAGTCTCCTACCAGGTTAGAAGTGTTGTATGTGGTGAATCTCTGAGAGCTGTACGTCTCACAAGGAAGAATGATGCTTCGGTATAGTTGGCTACTGTGCAAGATTAAAGAACGCTAAGAATCATTTCAGTATATCTGATATCTTTCAAAGTTATTTACAATGTTTTTTTTTTCAAAGACAGATTACAAGCAAAAGACACCGACGATACTGAGAGATTATAAATGACTGAATTATGCATTGGCAAAGGTAATGACACAATCGTGTGAAAGACAGTAGGAAGCTGTAAGATGAAGGAAGTTAGTCGCTGAAGCGGGAGAGAGATTAAAAAAAAAAAAAAAAAAAAAGCTTCTTTTGCTACAACTAAGCATAATAAGAAAAATCAGAAGTCCCTGACATTCTTTATCTCACTGATCTTGATTCTCTTTGTCACTGTTCCCGTTTCCTGATTTCCCTGCTCCTTTCTCTTCCTGCCCCTCTCTCATCCAACCTTTGACTCTTCCTGCATTCTTCTTTTCCTCCTCCTGACTGATTCCTTCTGCCGCTGACGCCTCCTTCAAATGACTCCCTTTGCTTCTGACACTCCTTGCCTCTAACTCCCCTTGCTATCGAATCCTCCTGCCCCTGACTTCCACTGGATTTCACTCCCCTTGTTCCTGGTTACCACTGCTTCTAAATCCCTCTACCCTCGACTCTTCCTACCCCTAACTCTCCTTTTCCACAATGCCCGTGATACCCCTTACCCTGATTTCCCATCCCAGTGACTATGTCACCCTGACTGTCAGTCTCATTTCCTCTAATTCACCAGGTTCAGAATTTTCCCATACCCCTGACTCCCCTCAATTGCATTTCTGCGGTTCAATTTGTGTTCCTGTTCCCTTTAACTCCCTCGGCTAGGGTAAATTATTTACGTTTGTTCTTACAATCAAACGATCATATTTAATCTGTGAGAGCACCATAATAGTTAAACGATTGATTAAAACGCCTCCATTTTAAAATGTCTTTCCTGAGCTGAATTAGACTGTCGCATAGCTAACCAAAGTTATATTACATTATATTATATATATATATATATATATATATATATATATATATATATATATATATATATATATATATATATATATATATATATCCATCATCATCGTCATCCGGACCTCCTTTCCCACCCAGTGGAAAATTATGTCATCGTTATAGGAGGCATACGACACTGTGAGTATTCTCCATACATTCATTATTAAATGACTTCCAGGACTTTCTTTTTCTATACTGCCTACCAGTTCCATTCACCTATTCCATCGCCTTCGGCTGGAGGGACTGGTTGGTATGAGGTTCGTTTTTACTTTGCAACCATCGTCTAGCGCACAGACTAAATATCTTAACCATGTTATTCCCTATAACAAGCAGCCTTGAGAGGACCAAGATGTCTCCTGTTGCTGCTTCCTATTTTTTGTAGTCAGCCGACTCCCCCTACGCTCCTTCCAGATTTCCCTTTTATATGGCAACGAAGGATTGCAGTGTTAGGAGAAAGGAACCAGATTTACAAAACCTCTTGAGTTCAAGTTGTATATAAGATTACTTGTTTATTCTTTTCATTCGCTCTTACACTTTCCATAAGTTCCACGGCCAAAGTAGAATTAATGTTATAGCAATAAAATAAGAAAAAAAAAATCTGCAAATACCTAATTCCCGTAGAGACTCGTTCTTCCTGGAAATAGGTGAAGATCCTGGATAAAAATACAATCCCAGTGGCTTTTACTTTACAAAAGCTAATTCTCCAGTGGGTCTTGCTCAGGTAACACTGACCGACAACTGGACAGTAATATAACAGCATCCGATTCCGTAACACTACCTCGCTTTCTCTGATATTATAAGCTTTATATTTTTCCTCCAACTACCTCATTCCGTCCTCTCACACTCTCTCCCCATATCTCCCTACACCACCTTCCTCTCTTTCCTGTCCCCATTTCCCTGCCCACTTCACTCATCATCTCCCTCTCCTCCCCCTCTCTCCTCCCCCTTTAGGAAACAAACATGAAGGCTATACTTGTTCCCTAATAAAACAACATTCATTGTGTCATACGTGAAGTATTACAACTATTTTTCAATAAACACAGGAAAAATAAGCGTCCTTTGTTTCATGTTTCCATTAACAATATGGTTAAATTATGACACGACCTCACTGAAACACACAAAGGTACTCCACTTCCAGGAAGAACAAGGGTACATTTAAAAACCATCGTCCTCAGAGAAGACAGTGAGATGAAAGTAGCACGGGACCAAGAGCAAAAAAAAAAAAAAAAAAAAGAGAGAAAAAAAAAGCTACCACATTTCTCGGAAATGGTAAGGAAAAAAGATGGAGATAAAAGAAGAAAACATGAAACATTAGACACAAAGAAGCGGAGGGAAAAAAAATAATGGTGGCAACAATGGAAAAAAAAGAACGCATAAAAACAGCTGGGACCAACAAAAAAAAAAAAAAATGACTTAAAAGAAGGTTGGATTAAGAAGACGAAAAACAGAAAACAAAAAACGAAAAAAATAATAAACACAAAAAGGGACAACATCAGGAGCGTTCAGGCACCAGCGCCCGTCAACAGGCCTAGTATATATTTGACTTTGCCCTGTGACCATGATTTTGGACAGATTACCCTCAAGATCGAAGTTCATCATTCTTGTTTAACCCTTAACCCTTCCAACAACTTTCCAAATTAAATTCACCTGTTTAAGATGACTATGTCAGTGACCTAGATCTTTGACTATTCCCTGTGAAATTATATTCAAACCGATTTTTATTAAAATTAACCTTTTAACCTTGTTCTAATTGAATCCTTTGCACCAGCTTAGATTACATCATCTTCAAAAAGCATTATGTTAGCGTGCTATGTGACCCTCACCTTTAAAATGCTGCTCTTGGAAATGGACAATCTACTGGGTGAACAGCTCATCCACAAAGTTCTAGGTAAATTAGATCAAAGTTGTATTAGTTTGCTCTCGCACAGACACACTGACCAACACTGAACATTGCCCTGTGATCTTGACATCTGATTGATTGTTCTGAGATTTAAGTTCACATTTCTTATCCCTAAGCTTTCCGCCAGGTTTGGTTCAAATAAATTCAGAACTCTTTCATTTGACTTTGCCCTGTGATCACTGCCTTTGACCATTATTCTAAAAAAAAAAAAAAAAAAATTGGTTTCCTCAACGGCTAATCCTCAATCCTTCCACCAAATTGGTTAAAATCGGATCTACACTTTTATTTTCTTAACACACACATATGGATCACACTTTGACCTTGTCCTGTGACCTTCACCTCTGCGTATTTGTTTTCAAAGCTAAATCGTTTCATTCTTGTATTACCTTGAACCTTTTCCTCTCAAGATTGTCCATCCATCCATCCATCATCCAATCCTACGTTGCCACATGAGGAGCGTAGGAACCCGGGGCTAGGCAGTTGGTCCTGACATTTAAGATGAGTGACCAACCACACTCATCCCTGAGTGGCATTACGTGAGCAATAAACCCCAACCAGCCCTTGGATATAAACCTTCACCGGCTTAATCCGATTGGAGCACAATAATTACCCACTAAACCACTAGACTCCAAAATTTGGTTATATGGTTATAACCCAGCGTAGTAAATAGTTTCCTGGTGTACAGGAAACCATTTGGCTTGTCACTCAATGCAGAGTCACCCATAGACAGAAGGAAGAGGAAAGAATAAAGGAATGAAAGACAGAAGAGGGAGTGTAAAGTCACCCGTAGCCAAAACAGTATAAAAACTGTTTAAGCTGAATTTGCCTTTAAATTCGGAACAAACTTTGTGACCTTGACTTTTGCCCTGTTGCTCTAGGAAAGCAGTACAGTATGCTTACCCAGTTGTACCATGTCAACCCTTTCACTGAGTTGGGTTAAATTAGGATAAAAATTTTATTCACGCGCACGCGGAAGCACACGCACACGCACAGACAAGCACACGCATCCCCCACCCCCCCACACACACACGTTAGCACGCAGCCCCATCGAAACAAAACACCTGCCCTCGATTCGCGAGAGCGGGGGTAACTTCGAAGAAAGTGATTAGTGCGAGAAAATAAAACTAAGAAGAATATATAGAGAAAGCAGCTTGTGTAATGATCCTTTAGCTCCAGCTTGAGGGTAAAAAAAGATATGAAGCAACACCGAGAAGCCTCTGAAATGTGGCACAGTGGGGAAGCCATGAAATATCTCATAGTAATGGGTCCCAGTCGGAGTGACGCCCTTGCACTGGTTCGATACCTACGAAGCAACAGAGGTTTTTCGAGCTAAGGATCTATTCTGAAATGTAATGGACTACCTCTTGACGCCCGACACCTCGAAGGATTATTCTGGAATTAGCTATTACCATTTTACTTATGACGCGGATAAAGCTCACCTCATAACCATTTTCTCAGCGATTTATTCTAACAAATAACATTTTATATTATCTTGTGTGTTACTGATGCAACTTATGGCAACACTGAGAAGGTATAAGTAGCGTCCACAAGAATATTTAGGTAACATGCAAAACAATTTCTTAAAAAATGCAATGTATCTCCTACACCAGCGATGTTTATAAGGCTGTTTTCTGCCCGTAACCTACCTGCCCTCACATTCTACATCTCCTACACAATAATCCTAGCTCTCAGGAAACCATTAGGCCAGTATGATAATTAAAACACCCAGGGGGGACGTGAATATTAAATAAGATCTACCAAGGCTCGAAATGTCAAGTGATGGTCTACGTAAACGACGAGGCGATTTCATTTAGATCCGGAGGGACTTTTCTGGCTGGTGGGGTTAAACATAGCCAGTGAGGGGTTTCTCTTAAGCAGAATAAAATAGTAAGATGCTTGTAAAACAAAAAACAAAAAAAAGGAAAAAAGAAAAAAAAAGTCCTTGGTCCAAGAGTTAAATTTCTCCAAACCCTGTTATAAAACTCTACCAATTTCAGAGCACATTCGTTCAAATTAACACTTTAGCCGCGATGTAACACCTTTGAATATTATTCGTTTTACCATCAGCCAATACATCTCAGCCCGCAGTAACAGTTAAACCCTTCAGTGAGCTCACGTCTTTTATACTTTATTGTCCGTGCGAGTGCCTATACAGTACACCTCGCCAAAACTTTATCATTTCAAACACTAACAAATTTACTAACATTGCTGGAAAGCTTATGAAAATGTACTAAGTGTTCCTTAACAGTCTTTATCAGATTCACAACGGTTAAAGCCGTGTTATATCTGAGAATGTTAGAGCTACCATGGACCTGCCCACCGAGCTGGAAATCTTTAGGATAAGTAATAAGTGTTACTTAGGTTAATTTTCTCAGAATTCTTTACTACATTGCTGACAAAAAGCAAAATGCACCAAAACTTAGTTATCCCGTAAATGATTCAAGCAGCAAACTTGGGCATGTCGCTGGAGAGAAAAAAATACTAGCATCAACAAGCTTGCCTGTTCGAATGGTTTCACCCTTTCAAGTGTGGATGCTATAAATGCACCCTAACCTACCCAAACCTAAGCTGACCAAAATTAACTTAATCGAACACTCTAACGTAACCTGGGTTAACCTTACTTAGCCTAACCTAATCTAATCGATCCTAATAAAACCTAACCTAACTTGCAGTAACTTAACCTAACCCTGCGAAATGCACAACTAAATCTGAAGAGATCTGAGCAGGTTTTAGGAAGCGTTAGCCATTCCCAAGAAACAAACACGCATCGGGAAGGCAAAACAGGGACAGAAACAACAAAGAAACAAAATCACCATGAAATAACGTTTAACATCGTAATTAAAAGTACTGTATATAGAGATCAGACTGAGAGAATATGAAGTCACCCGGTGAAGTTTTTCTTCTGCTTAAAATGTACCGTTAATTTACCATGTGCTATTTTCAGCCGAATTTATCCAGTCAAACAAATCCTTCCTTACTAAATGTTAGCCTATTGTCTATCAAATACCCCTCGCAATGTAAGCGAACTGCTGACCTACCACAACCACCCCATTTAGTTCCTCCACCCCTTCCCCTTCCAGTCGCATTGCAACGGACGGACAGAAAGTAGTGTTCAACATACGCACCTCATCTTGGCCCACCCAGCTTCCCATTCCTCTCACAACGTGACGGATAGCGTTCACAGTACCCACACCATTCTATCCCCTTCCCCATTCTCTCGCAATGTAAAAGACAGAACTCACCATACCCACAGTGCGACGGACAGAGTTCACCATACCCACACCATCCTACCCTCTTCCCCTTCCTCTTGCAATATGACAGACTATGTTCATAACACTCATAATCAGTTTTGCTTGTTCTGCCTTATAGTAAGACTTTTTAATCTCGGAGGGATTTGACACAAAATTACTGCATCTATGTCACTCTGTCCTTTACCATGTCTTCTTTTCCTCCATCACCCTAATACAAGATCGTTCCACTTCAACATTGGTCTCTGCTTTCTCCTCCACATCACTCACAACTCTGAGTCAATTTCTTATTCTCAGTTATCTACACGTTGCCACTGACAAGTGATTCTCTCTCTCTCTCTCTCTCTCTCTCTCACACACACACACACACACACACACACACACACACACACACACACACACACACACACACACACACACACAATCTGCAAAACTATCTGGTTATGAAATATGACAATATTATGCTAAAATATTCTTCACTGCGTATCTGATGAATATGCTTTAAAATAAAAAGTACCATGCACAGAATAAAAATCAAATTTACCTTGCTGACTGAGATGACTTCATGGGAAAAATGGGCGATCTAGTGAGGTTCAAATGCAGAGAAACGATGTAGAACACTCCATAGCCTGACAGGGTGTTAGTTATCCTCACTTTAGCAATCATCACTTTCATCACAATCGAATCAGTATCTAATTCCTCGACTGACATCCAGAGAAACCTCTCCATCATCTGAGGTATTTATATAACCGTCTACATAACAAAGAAATTCTTCATCGCTGTGAGAATTTTCGACGCAACTATAAGTAATCAATCCTGAGCACTAGCTAATTCAAAGTCTGACTGCCTTCCTCTCCGAGGGAAGGCGGAACCGCCGAGGAGGGGAGGGGAAGGGGAAGGGAGTGTAAAGTTACCAGAAGTCAGTGGTTGAGATAAGTTTGTCACAGAAAACACATTAATGATTGGTCTAGGAAATGATAAGCCATAAAGGTGCAGCAACTGCCTGTTGGTAAAAGTTCGTGACGTTCCACTACATATTCATTTTGATACATAACATCACAGACAGCACAAACATTGTTGGCAAAATATAGCATGTTGCCATCACACAGACCCCAGTGGAGGCAGTAGAACGCGAACATCCTTGCTCAAAGCATTTTATCGAGGAGTGGAAACGAAGCATCGGGTTTGTGCTTCTTCACCAAAAGAGTCTGAACCTTGGACGGAGCCTTGTGTCTCGTTTCCTTTTGTCGATCACATGTTTCGGGCAAATGTATCTGCATCCTCACCGAAGTTCTCTGAGTTCGTAAGCTACCATTATTTAGAGGGATTATGAACTTACCACTGTTATAGTTCCGGTGGGTCACGTGCACTTATGAATGTGGTATGCTCATAATTCAAAAATAGTTTTGGTAAAGAATGGGTTAATACCCTCTTGTACGTAACTATATGACATTAAATGTAAAAAGCTTACACAATAACATAGATGTGCAATACTGAAAAAAAAAAAAGATCATTGGAATACGTCGAAGTCCTCTAAGCTATCAGTGTTTAAATCTATCAATCTGTTTCAAGGAAGTAGTAGGTATGAGGACGGTCCAGCTATTGTATAAGTAAAAAATGGAGGAAAAACAGTGCTGCCATCTCGTGAGTGGGGCACCTCAACAAAGAAAGTAGGCATGTGGAATTAAGGAAAAATGCCAGGGTTTGAGGGCAAATATAAACAGTTTTGCAGTACCCATTACCCTATCCCACCCCTTATTGTTCGCTAACACTTCATTAATTCTTGATGGCCTCTAATGACTGTATTTCCTCGAGTGTTGGGAGCAGCAGCATGGTGGTAGGCAGTGACTGAACACTAAGTTCTAAGAAGATTTTATATTATATAATATATTATAATAATTCATACCGCCTCCGCTAAAGTAGTTGGGGGAGATTATGTATTCACCTCCGTTTGTCCCTGTATTTGTCCACAGTATATCTGAAGAGTTATCGATGGATTTCAGATAAATTTTGCGGATATGTGGGTCTTGGACCAACAAGGAGTTGATGAGTTTTGGTGGTGATCTGAGTTGTCTGGTCTAGGCACTGGCGGACACATGTGCTCTCTAAGTTCTGTCTTTCTTGGTTATGCAAAGAAATATAAGGTTAACAATTGCTGGGGGTTATTTAAAAATTCAGGGACATAACATTTCATTTGCTACAAAAATCAAATTTACAACAGGTAATAGTAGCCACACACACACACACACACACACACACACACACACACACACACACACACACACACACACACACACACACACACACACACACGAAAGAAATGACAAAACGTTAGAATGGTAAATGAGGAGATTAAAACATGAAAAAAAGGTAAAATAAGACAAAAGGAGAAAATGAGAACAGAATAACACGACAAAAAAGGATAAAAATTACAATGGAAATAATGGGGCAGAAAAAGAAAAAAAGAAAATGAGGGCGAAAATTGTGAGGATCAGCAAGACGAAAAAAATGGAGCGGGGGGAGAGAAATGAGAATAGAATTAGTAGGGGATCATCTGTTTATAATCCCCACCCCCGCAACAGTAGCAGAGGGAAACTACTCGGTCATTAGCGAAGGGAGTAGGACCCCCTCCCTCTGCTTAATAACACGCGGGATTACTGGCATTACACCAGGCATTAGCGGTCATTGCTGTCCCTGTCCCCCTCTAAATGTTGCTGTCCCCTCATTGATGTCCCGTCACTGATGTCGCCCTACTGATGTTCCTCCACCGATGTCCCCTGACTGATGTCCTGTCACTTATGTCCCCTCGCTGATGTCCCATCACTGCTGTCCCTTCACCGATGTCCCTTGACTGATGTCCTGTCACTTATGTCCCTTCGCTGATGTCCCTTCACTGATGTCCTGTCACTTATGTCCTCTCAGCGATGTCCCATCACAGATGTCCCTTTACTGATATCCCCTCGCTGATATCTCTTCACGGATGTCCCTTCACTGCTGTCCCATTACTGATATCCCTTCACTGATGTCCCTTCACTGATGTCCCTTCGCTGATGTCCTTTCGCTGATGTCCCCTCACATATGTCCTCTCAGTGGTGTCCCATCACTATTCCCTTCTTGCTCACACACACACACACACACACACACACACACACACACACACACACACACACACACACACACACACACACAAAATCACCTCATTACTTTCCATTCACTGCTGTCTTCTTACTGATGTCTCCTCACTGATATCCTCTTACGATATCGCCTTACTGCGCTCTTCACTGCAGTGTCCTCGCTGCTTTCCTTTCTCTGCTGTATCCTCACTGCTTTCCTTTCTCTGCTGTATCCTCACTGCTTTACCTTTACTGCTGTATCCTCACTGCTTTACCTTTACTGCTGTATCCTCACTGCTTTACCTTTACTGCTGTATCCTCACTGCTTTACCTTTACTGCTGTATCCTCACTGCTTTACCTTTACTGCTGTATCCTCACTGCTTTACCTTTACTGCTGTATCCTCACTGCTTTATCTTCACTGCTGTATCCTCACTGCTTTACCTTTACTGCTCTCCCCTCACTGCTTTGTCTTCACTACTGTCCCCTCACTTCTGTCCCCAACTGATGTCCTCTTATTCCTGTTCATTCACTTCTTTTACTGTCCCCTCACTTTTCTCCACTCACCACGCTCCTTCCACTATCAATGTTCTTCCCTTTCTGTCACTACATCGTTACCCAAAAACCTTCAACTTCCTCTTATTTTCTCTTGTTCAACCTTTTGTTCTATGGTACTCTCTCTCTCTCTCTCTCTCTCTCACACACACACACACACACACACACACACACACACACACACACACACACACACACACACACACACACACACATTCACTCTCCTGTTCGTATTGGATCCCACCGACTCCAAGTGTTATCAGGAAGCAGGATTAGAGAGACTGTGAAGATGATAACTTTTACATTTTTATTACATTGCTCTTATTTCCACTCTGCTTCAATAGCTTTCTCTCATGCCTTGGCGAAGAAGCCTGTGTCTCCCAGTGTTCAGTAAAGTAATAACCAGGTACCAAGAATGAGTGCACCTAACTAGCTGTAACCATTTTAGGCTGGTTCACTGATAGGGTTAGGAGTTCTTCCTGACACTCGTGATGGCCAGTATGAAAGAAGCTTCCCTGCCCACCACTAAGACAAATCCAACACTCATGCTGCCTCTCATCTTTACTGTTCTGTGTGTGTGTGTGTGTGTGTGTGTGTGTGTGTGTGTGTGTGTGTGTGTGTGTGCAACGTTAAATTTGCAACTGTCTGTCTTTAATACGAATCTTATCCGGAGCTTTACGTTAAAACGGTAAGATACATCAATAATTTCTACAAGTAAAAGTTACGAAGGACTCTTTGGAGAGTGACTTAAACAAAAACATTTTCCTAAAAAACAGACTTCGTACCTGCGCCGAGCCAGAATAGCCGTAAATATGACACAGAGGGATAAGACAAAATATTGTATACATCCATGTACATACTTACATCTCAATTCTGTAATCGTAAGTTCGAGTCTATCTGTCGCTCTATCTGTCTGTCTATTTGCAAAGCACCATGCAAAAACGGCAAGAGATATCAACAAAGTCGGAAAGCAGAAGATGATAATGACCTTTTGGAGTGTCCATTAAATCAAAAATAACTAACTAGTTAACTAAATAAATACATAAACAAGTGGTGCCAGGCACAACAAACCTCGCCACATAGCTGTTAAATACTGAACAGGAGCTGCCATTCAGTGTCACTAAACAATTAAAGTCTAAGGTAATGGCGCAAATGAAAAGGAAAGTTTTTCTTCCCATCTTCCACCGTTCTCAACTTAGAACGCTATGAAAATTAGTAACACTGTGTTTGACCTTTCAAGATCACCGAAGGGTCCAAATCCATGGCACCAAAAGAAAGGCCATACAGGAATTCCTATATGTTGATAATAGCAAATATCTTTATTTTTAACAGTTTTCAAGTTATAGTCCACGGAAAAACCGTGATCTTGCATTTTGCCTATCAGAGTCACTCAAGGTCAAAAGTCATGGTGCCAAATGAGAAACCATTCATGGCAGCAAAAGAAAGGCCATATAAGACTTCCTGTTTGTGAATCATGGTAAATACCCATATTTTCAACCGTTTTCAAGTTACAGCTCCCTGAAAATCAGTGATCTTGCATTTGACCTTTCAAGGTAACTCAAGGTCAAATGTCATGGTGGCAAATGAAACCCTATATGACACTTCCTATGTCTTGATAATAGTGAACATCTCTATCTTCAACCATTTTCATGTTCTAGCCCTCTGAAAATCCGTGGCATTGAATCTGACCTGTCAAGGTCACTCAAAGTCAAAGGTTTTGAGGCCAAATGAAAGCCCATATGGGAGTTCCTGAATGCTGATAAAAGTATATATCTCTATCTTCAACCGGGTTCAAGTTATAGCCCTCTGAAAATCTGCGATCTTGATTTTGACCTTTTAGGGTCATTCGACTACCTCCAAAATTTTATCACTTTCTTTTGGGACAAGTGCCCACATATCCTGAAAGTTTCATGTAATTTCATTCGGCTGTTTTTCCGTAATGTTGCTAACAAACAAAGATACACGCAATGAAACAAAGAAACAAAGAAGCTCAACCAAAAACAATACATCGCCGGACTCCGTCCCAGCCGAGGAAATAAAAAGAAAAATCAAGAACAAGCCTCCTTTGTCCAAGAACAGCCGTTTTTATGACAGATGGTAAAGGCCAAAAATTCCATCCATATTTACCTGCGTCTAATTCTATAATCCTCAGTCCGCTTCATTATGTCCGCCTGTCTGCTTATCCTTCTGTTTGTAATGCGAACCTCTGTGCAGAGAAACATAGAAAACAGTAAGAGATTTCAACAGACTCCGAAAGCAAAAGGGACAGAGAGAGGCAGAACGAAACATTACACACATGCGTATTTTCATACACCTGATTCTATAATGCTAATTTTGTGTTCGTCCTTCTGTTAGTCTGTAATATGAATTATTTTTTAAGGATCACACAAGAACGTTAAAAGATATCAACAAACTCCAACGCGAGAAGTTGCTAACGACCCTTTTGATTGTGCTTTAATCCAAAAGCATTTCAGGAAACCGTCTTCATTTGTCATCCAGCAATAAAAATATAAAAATAAAAAGGCAATTCCTTACAGAGAGGGGAAAAAGCAAAGGAAGACAATTTTTACCCTCCGAATAGTAGAGATCCATGGCTAAGCCGAAGAGAGGTCGAGGCCTATTGTACCTCTCTCTCTCTCTCTCTCTCTCTCTCTCTCTCTCTCTCTCTCTCTCTCTCTCTCTCTCTCTCTCTCTCTCTCTCTCTCTCTCTCAGTATATTCGTGCGCAAACACACACACACACACACACACACACCTAATTAATATATATATATATATATATATATATATATGTATATATATATATATATATATATATATATATATATATATATATATATATATATATATATATATATATATGTATATATATATATATTTGACAGAGGATGAAACTTCGGACAGAAACTCCTGGGGCAGATGTATACGGGAAAGGACATGGAAAATTTTGATATAGAAATAGTTTTAATGGTGACAATAGTATAGGCATAGATTTAGATACTGGCAGCATTATATTGGTAGCTCTAATGATGGCCGTATTTCAGTAGCCTTGAATGGTGTACTGCTGAGTCGATCTGAATGATGGCGGTACAGTTGTATCAACGCAGAGTGGTGCTGGCATTATAGTAATAAATTAAAAGGTTAGTAGCATTACTGAAACATGTATGCAAGATGGCAATATCACAGCAGTAGATGGAAGTGGTGGGAATGTGTTAGTGAATCATGATACTCAAATATTAAAAAAAAAAAAAAAATCACTATGTCCTGTAGATGATGAAGATTATTAAGAGTGTTTTTCTACCTGCTAATTTTTAGTTTTGGGAAGAGGGCTCCAACTCTCCTATCCTTTGATGTTACTACAACAGGATCACGACGTCATGCATGGTATTATCTGATTCCTCATGGGTAAACAGACGTTTGTATCTGCTTATCTAGGTAACTGTATAAAGCGTACGCGCAACAAACAAATAATCAAACAAACACATTCTTTCACCTCCCCCCTCTCTCTCTCTCCGTTAGTCCCTTCGTCCCCTCATCCCAGGCTCTATCCTTTCCTCCATACTCGACCCCTCCCTCCCTCACTTTCTTGATTCCTCTTTCCCTCCCTTCCTCCATTGCTAGACCACTCCCCTCACACTCTCCTAACTCTCCCACTTTCATTATCCTTTCCTCCCTTATACTCTCCCTTCCGTCTTCTCTCACATTCTCTACCCCTTCCTCCCCAGCACACTGCATCCCTCCCTTCTTCCCTGTCATTTTACATCTCGCCCTCCCTCACATTCTCCTTTCCTCTCTCCCTCACTCTCTACACCCAAGCCCCCTCATAATTCTAATCCCTTCCTCTTCCACACTCTTCTACATTTCTCCGTCCCATTCACTGTCTCTCCCTTCCCTTTACCCTCTCTTGTATTCCACCCACTCAGTTTTAGCAGACTCGATGACATTTATTTTCAATGTTTACCTCTCTCTCTCTCTCTCTCTCTCTCTCTCTCTCTCTCTCTCTCTCTCTCTCTCTCTCTCTCTCTCTCTCTCTCTCTCTCTCTCTCTCTCTCTCTCTCTCTCTCTCAGAAGCACACAGAATCTTGGAAAAACAAACTTGACCTTTGATCTCGAAACTCACAGTATTTACCCGAAACTTAGCAAAATCCCTTGAAATCTGTAACTCCTTCAGCGCTCTGGTTATTATTATTGTTATTATTATTATTATTACTATTATTATTATTATTATTATTATGGCGCCTGGTGGTCTAGTGGGTAATTAAGGCGCTCCAGTCGGATTGAGTCAGTGCAAGTTTATATCCAAGGGATGGTTGGGGTTTATTGCTCACGTAAAGCCACTCAGGGATGAGTGTTGCAGGTCACGCTCATCTTAGATGTGAGGACCAACTTGCCTAGCCCCTCGCTTCTACGCTCCGCATGGGGCAACATTGGATTAGATGATGGATGGGTGGATTATGATGATGATGATGATGATGATGATGATGATGATGATGATGATGATTATCATACACATTTGTCTCATTAATGTCAAACGATTCTTTGGAGTTTACAGAAGCCCTCTCCCTATGACGTCCACAGAACCAAGCTTTAGTTTATCGATTGTGATTATGCCATTATATTGCTGGATCAAGGGAAGGGTACCTATAACAGTATCAGACATGGAGGATGGTAGAGAATAGTGGCAAAACTTGGATCTCTCAGATTTATTAGAGCTTTTGGAGTGGCAGTGTGCGTTACTGATGTGAAATCTTAATTTTCGACAGAGTACTGCGGGGAAAAAAAACACACACACACACACTAAACTTACCATCAGGTATTCCGTTTCTCAAAATAATAATCATAATAATAATAATAATAATAATCATCATCATTCTTTCCTCTACCTTCTGCCTATGGGTGACTCTACACTGAGTGACAAGCCAAATGGTTTCCTGTACACCAAGAAACTATTTACTACGCTGGGTGGTAACCATATAACCAAATTTTGGCGCCTGGTGGTTTAGTGGGTAATTATTGTGTCCAATCGGATTGAGCCGGTGCAGGTTTATATCCAAGGGGTGGTTGGGGTTTATTACTCATGTAACGCCACTCAGGGATGAGTGAGGTTGGCCACTCTCATCTTAAATGTCAGGACCAACTGCCTAGCCCCGGGTTCCTACGCTCCACATGGGGCAACGTAGGATTAGATAATAATAATAATAATAATCATAATAATAATAATAATAATAATAATAATAATAATAATAATAATAACCCTGCAGCTGACCTACGCAAATCGTTGGAAAACTTATGAAAAATTAATGTGCTCCTTAGGTGACTTTCCCCGTAATTCTCCATGATACTGGTGAAAAAGAGCCAAACTGAACACCAAAACTACGTTACCTCGGAAACTACTTAAACTCCAGCCGGAAAGTAATAGGTATTACTTAAATGACATTTCTGACACCTATCATACTTCTAAAAAAAAAAAAAAAAAGCCAAATCGAACAAAAACACACACACAAAAAAATCTGGAAAGCTTATGGAAAAATATGAGGTAATACTTAATTGTGTTTTCTCGAAAATTTAATGTTTGCCTTACTATCAGGCAAGTGATGTGGCACACTGCATATTTTAGCTACAATAAACAACACTGGCAACCATGCATGCTCGAACACACACCACATTTTTTTTAGTGTGGACGTCTATAGCTTCACCTTATTCTTGTTACCACAAAATTAATTGATTGGATATGCAAACTTTTATTTTTTAATGACATCACCGTAGACTCGGTTGCGTGGTTTTCCGGAAGGTACAGAATATATGCAAAAATGAAAAATACGTACGAAAACAGAAATATTCTCTTTTAAAAATAAAAGGAAGCATTATAACGGTGTACCTGCCCCCCTCCCTCTCTCTCTCTCTTTCCCCATGATGCGCCTGGATGTGGAATGAGAAAAAGTGCGGAGGGGGAGTGCGGGGCTGTGGGGAGAGGTATAATTATTCCCCACTGTTAGTGGACTTGTGGCAAATAATTGAGCATTCGGGATAATTGCTGTGGACGGTGGAGATTATAGGCTAATTCGAATTATCGGAGACTTTGGTTGGGTAGAAAAATGTGCTTGTCTAGTGGCCACGGTTGCTGATTAATAATTCTGTTTGGGGCGATTTGGGGTTGAGGAATATTGAGGCTGGAATTATCCGAGGTGGTGAGGTGGTAAATAACTTTGTCTGGGGAGATTATTCGGTTGGGTACATATGAGGTTGGATAAATTTGTGGGGGTCATATTGGTCGTTCGATTTCGGTGACTGGGGTGACCTGATGTTTGTGAACCATAACTCACTCCATTCTGAAGTGGGAAACAAGGTCGTCATGATGATGATGATGATGATGATGATGATGATGATGATGGCTACAGTGATGATGATGATGATGGAACAAATAGAGACAGTAAATAACTCTGTTGGACGCAATTATTCGGGTTCCGGTGGTTTAAGTTAGTTATTGAGGTTTGTGTAACTGAAGTTGGTGAGTAATGTAAGTTACAAAATCATTAGAGCCGGGGTGCTCAGAGGTTGGTGAATAATGGAGGTTTGCACAATGGAAGTTTGTGAATAATTTAGGATAGACTTGTATGCCGCTGGTAAATCATTGAGACGTGTATAAATCAAGGTGGTATATAAATGAATATATTTTCTTTACCTGGTGTAAACTGAGGATTTGAATTACCGGGGTTGTTATTATAACTGACACAGTCTGGCTCCTATGAATAACTCTTAGGTGAACATAATCGTCTGACGTTACCCGAAATGCAATACGAATGTTGTCGGTACGACGACGGTCGTTATTCGAAACTATAGTAAAATTAATTCTGCTAAATAACTGGTTGGTGACCATCGCATGTTGGGGGGGTCACTGGTACTAACGCAAGGTAACTGATTACCTGTCGATGCTAAATGACTAAAAAACATGACTATTGCTGGTTACAAAGCCTGCAAAGTGAACATGCCAGTGGTGTATAGAAAACGATTGCATTCTTCAGGGTTTAAAGTTCCGTCACACATCAAGTCCTCAGACTACTGGAAATTGAATATAGCCTGGTTAACTGTGAATGTGGGCAGTAGTTGGTCATTTGGGGGTGCCACGAGTTTTGGCGGTTGGTTAATTGAGTCCCTGCACGCACAGTTGAATTTTTAATCCCTGCACTACAATGGCTCTCTACTAAGCTCAATGGAATCATCAGACGACAACGGAGATGAAAATTGCAGACATCACTCGGCAAGGAGTCGCGATAAGTATTATATAGATAAACGTATTAATGGGCAGATATAATAATAAATACGGTACACCGTTTCCAAAATGTTGGATTTGAGAATGAGCAGAATGAGGCTTGTTATCTCGAAATGGCTGGTACGGCCGATTGCGAGTGACCTAAATGTATGCCGTTACACTAAGCACTTCCACACACTTCAGCATTAACGAGATGACGCTGTGGCATACCTGGTTTCTGAATTGTCTGTTACCTCTGATCGGGGTAAAAGTATCTTATTTTCAGTGCATCACAGACTCAAAATCCACGTCTTTCAACCTGCCAAAATCTTCCACGAGGATACTCTTCAAATTTTAACAGTAGCAAACTAGTTCTTCGTCACTCAATATCCTTAGAATACCTATCTCTTGAGATTTAGCATGCAGAATAGCTTTCATTCCATGAAAATTCCTCTTCCTATAGATTGGGCATGTTAAACTGACTCTATACTAACTATTTCTGTGCAGGTGCTTGCTTTGTACAAGGGCCTTATTTGCCTGTGTGGGGAACTGCTTGTATAGTATGTTTGTGTGTGTGGGGGGGGAGGGCTCACCACGTACAGCTCTGGTAAACAGAGTGAAGGAAAGGCTTTTCGTTTCATCAGCCTCACTCCCAGTACTGATTCCCGTCAGCCTTTCTCCTTTCATCCCAGTGGTTCATTCCCCTCCTCCCCCCTACTGCTACTAAATCAGTAATCATTATCCTGCTGAACAGTTTGCTCCCATCCTTCCGAGTAAGGCAGACGTGCAACACCTGTCTCGCAACGCACTCTGAACCCTATTCTTTCCACCTCTCTAATACAATAGTTAACTGATATTCTCTGTCCTCCATAATATGCAACTGATCAACTCAGTATCTGTCTTACTTTATACGGTACCGTATGTAGTTCCTTCTGCTTATGACCTCCAGTGTTTTTAAACTCAGTGTGTTCAGGCATATCAAAGTAAACGAATCATGAAGCTGGCTGTCGTTTATTGAATCATCCCTAGAAAATTAGCAATATCTCTCCAGACTTCCAGTCTTCGGCTCTTCCCTTTCTGCACAAATAAAATCCATACGATCTCTGCTAAAACATATTGTTCTGTTTTACAGTTCAATTTCGGCATAAAGACATGTCTTCAGATTTTTGGTTCATTATCTCAGACTGCATACTGCTTATAGCTTTCGAGGAGAAATTAGTGAGGGTTAACAGTTAAAACTAATAATATAAATAAATAAATAAAGAGATTTGTACTGCTTAAAAAAGGAAGATAAAATAGTCTTAAATAGTGTACAGCATACCCTAATTCACTGGGTACATGTTAATTCTGTTTTTACTGTTAAATAATATACTAAACTGTTATATCAACACAAATTTTTGACGTAACCAAAGGTGTGGCCAGATCCAAAGAGTGTAATTTTGTAGGACATGTAGCTTTTTCAAGAATGGAATCTGGCAAGTTACAATCCTTGAGTTATACGAGCGTGCCTGTAGTGTTCATGTGGAGTATGCCTGAGGTACAATAAGTTTGAGGAGTGTGGCCAGAGACAAAGGGAGTCTTTTGGGATATGTTGAGATGGTGGTTATGGTTAGAATGGGTGCGGCTATGGAAGATGTCCTTTGTCTATGTAATCACTGAAACTAATAGGCACACTCAGACTTATGTAAAACATTGTATCGGACCCACTTCACCGATCATTGGGGTCTTAATAAAGCTTTCCTTGGCTACTATGGACAAAGGTCTCTTAGCCTGATATTCCACTTTGTATACTCCACATGCAATCAGTGACATCCGCAGCAGGGCCCGACAGCAGAGCTGTGGCAGGGGTAAACCAGCTCTGCTGTCGGGCCTTGCTGCGGATGTCACTGATTGCATTGCGCAGTTGACCCTTGTGCGTTGTGGTGCGGTGAGGATCTGTCCGTTCTCCCCTTTGGGGCTAAGATGAGAATGAATGTGTTTGAATGAATGAGTAAATGGGGAGTGTGTCGTCCTGTCTCGGCTACCTCCCTTTCCTTGGGGGAGGCAGCCTAGGTATATGGATAGATAGATAGACAGATACTCCACATTCATTTTATTTCCGTCACATTCCTCCCTGACTCATTATGTAACACGGATTCGTCAATAAGCTTGAAAAAATACAATGTCTATCTCAGCTTGGGAGTATTAGCCAGTAGAGGAAAATGACAAGCAGAAAAGGCGAAAGGAAAATGGCAAGTAGAAGTGAATTATTAGGCGAGCTTTTGCTATAGACTGTACTCTGATATATTTTCTGGAACTAAAGAGATTGGGTAAAGGCGAGAAAACAGACGTTTCCACTCCCTTACTTTCTGCCGTGCCAGTGTGTGAAACATATCGGGCCCTGGCACTATGTCACCAACATACAAGGAGCGCAAATCTTCCAGGCGGGGCCAAGGGCTTTAAGTCATGAGCTGTCATGCACAACTGTAATAAAAGATGATTGAATAGATCGCAAGCGGCAAATATGGCCCAATGCATGCACGTATACGTATTTGTCAACTAATGTGATGAGATATATTTATGAGTGTATGCAAGCTTTCTGTATTCTGCCTTTTTTATGCATGTGGATTGTGTGTGTGTGGGGAAAGGGGGGTGTCTTGTGCGTATGTATGCACATGAGGCGAAAATATGCTCAGAGAACAGAACAAACGAGCCTGCGACGCCAGCTGTTGTGAGGCGTGCTGTATATTGTAATCTAAATCCCAACGCGACTCATTTCTTTATATTCTCCTAAATCTGTTCTTCCAATATCTCGCCTTTCCTTCCCTTGTCACACCCTGCCTTAGATCCAGCTCTTTCCCCACCTACCTGTCACCCACCAATCTACTTACCATTCATCTGTTACTCCCACCACATATTGCTCTACTGTCTACCCCTCAAGTGCCTCTCCCACCTACCCCTGTCTCGCAACATCCTCTCCACCCTCCCACAATTTTTCCCACCAATCCCTGCCTCCTACCAACCTTTCTACCCTCCAGTTGTTTCTCCCCATCTATTTCTCCTGTTATCTACCCTACCACTGATTTTCCCCACCTACTCTTGTCTCATAGTAGCGTGTCTACCAGCTTATCCCTGTCTTGCACTGTTTGCCCCTACCTACCTCTACTTTCCACTGTCTTCCTTACCACTCTTTTCCCACTTACCCTTGTCTCCCACTGTCTTCCCATGCTTTCTTACAGTCTTGTCCTAAGGCACACCATATTCCCAGAGTCTCTTCTTTGCCTTGTCTCGTCTTGTTACTTCTGTTTCTCTAATGTCTCTCCCGTCTCTGTAAATTTTTGTGCTCATTGTCTTCTTCTTGTCTAGCTTCATCTGCATCTTCATTGTCACTTTCTGCCTCGTTTTGGTTGTTTCCTTTTAGTTTTTCCCCAGCTCGCTTCATCTGTGTTCTTATTTCCTCTGCCCGCCTCACTTCACATGAGTCTCCTCTTGAAGTCCCCTTCTCGCTGTATGTGTGCCATCGCTGTCAATTTGATTTTCTTCAGCTTGTGCCATCTCTGCTCCTGATGTTTCTTCTAGATGTGCATCACCAAAATCTCCCTTCTACCAGTTGTGTTTGTTAGGAATATCATCATCCTCAGAATTTCTCTCTCTCTCTCTCTCTCTCTCTCTCTCTCTCTCTCTCTCTCTCTCCTCATTTCAAAGTCAAAGGTGGCTGCTGTGTATATATGCGCAACAACATGTCTTGCTCTCATATACCCTAACTTGAATCTTCTGAATTCTCTATTCTCTGGCTTCGGCTTTCCGGTCATTCTCTGACTACATATATCTGTGCTGTTTACCTATCCCCTAATTCTACTGAGTATGAAATTTTTTTTTGGACTATCTTACTTCAAAGATGGAATACATCCTATCAGTTTTTCCTTTCTCTGTAATCTCAATTCTGGGCGCTTTCACAGTTCACCACCACCTTTGGCTCTCCTCTCCTTTCACTGATCCACCTGGTGAACCAGCCTACATCATTTCTATCCTTAATGAGGTAGAGCAGCTTGTACAGCACTCTACTCATATCACTGACCGCCTTGGAGAGAGTTCCAACATACTTGACCTCTTCCTCGCTAGTAATCCTTCCCTTTACGCTGTTAATCTTTTCTCTCCATTGGGTTCCTCTGATCACTACCTTATCACCTTAAGCTGTCATATTGCTCCAGTAAGGCCTGTGGCCCGCCCCTCCTATGAAGTGGTGGCCGTGGCACTTTGGAGCTGCTGATTGGGAGGCCCTCAGGCTTTACTTCTCTGATTTTCCATGGAATGATTATTGCTTCCATGGCCGAGAGCCATCTGAGTGTGCTTCATGCATTGCTGAGGTTATTCTCTCGGGCATGGAACCATACATTGCATTCTCATTTCCTTTGACTAATGCAAAAAAAAAAAAGTTTAATCATACATGTTCCAATGCTATCCACAACAAGGAGAAGGCCTACAAAAGGTACCAGAGCCAACCCACTCCTGAATCTCATCTCTTTTGTTTCTGCCTGGACTCGTGCTAAGTATGTTCTTCACACTGCTAAAGATAACTTCATTCGTACTAAATGCTCTGATCTCTCCAACTCAAACTCTTCCCTCACCTTCTGACACCTTGCCAAAAACCTTTCTAACAACTTTACCTCATCATCCTTCCCTCCTCTTTTCTCCTCTGATGGCTCTGTAGCTGTTTCTTCTACTGATAAAGAAGAACTCTTTGCTCAGACTTTCTCCCCAGTTCCGACTTAGACGATTCTGGTGCAGTTCCTCCATCACTTCCCCTCTCTGACTTTCTCATGGCTGATATTATAATTTCTCCAAACTGATGTATTTTCTGCCATCATCGGTTTCTAATTAACAAGGCATATGGTCCCGGCGGGGTCCGTCCTGCTGTGCTCAAAAACTGTGCTTCTGTGCTTACACACTGCTTAGGTAAACTCTTTCGCCTTTGTCTGTCAACTTGCACCTTACCTTCTTGCTTGGAAGTTTGCTCTCATTCACCCTGTCCCAAAGAAGGATGACCATTCCCAGCTCTCTGACTGTCACCCAATTGGTTTAACATCTTGTATTTCAAAAGTTTTTGAGTCTATTTATGAAAAAAAAAAAAAAAAGCACCTCTCCTATCACAACCTTCTTTCTGGTCGTCAATATGAGTTCCGCCATGGACACTCCAATAGCAATCTTCTCACCTGCCTTTTAGACTCCAGGTCATCCTCTTTTCGGGACTTTGGCGAAAGCTTTGTCATTGCACTTGACATCCTAAAGGCTTTTGATCGAGTCTGGCATAAATCTTTCATTTCCAAACTGGCTTCTTACGATTCCTATCCTTCTATCTGTGCCTTCATCTCTAGCTTTCTTTCTGGTCGTTCTATAGCTGCTGTTGTAGACGGCCACCGTTCTCCTAGAGCTTTCAATAGTGGTGTTCCTCAGGGTTCTGTCCTATCACCAAGTCTCTTCCTTTTATTCATCAATGACCTTAGTTGTACATCTAACCTTATCCACTCATACGCTGACGACTCCACCCTTCACCTTTTTATTCACTTCTCTTAACATCCATCTCAGCAGTTACTAGAAAAAAACAAGGGATGAGGCTATGGCACACCTAATGTCTGACTTGACTCGTATCTCTGATTGGGATAAACGTAATTTTGTTGTTTGTAATGCACCAAAAACTCAGTTTTTACATTTTTCAGCCCAACAAAATCTTCCACAGGGGAATCCTCTAGTTTTAACATTATTCAACTAAATCCTGCATCATATTTATACATACTTGGGGTTTCATTCTCTCTGGATTTATCTTGGAAAGACATATTACCTCTCTTGTAAAATTTACTTCCAGGAGATTAGGTGTGCTACGCCGAATCTATGCCTTGTTTACCCATACAGTTGTTGATATTATAAATTGCTTGTATTTGCCCCTGCATAGATACAACTCTCATTGGTGGGGAGGCCCCCACATACAGCTCTTCTCAGTAAGGTAGTGTCAAAGGTTTTTCGTCTCATTAACTCTCTCCTCTTGCTGGCTCTCTTCAACCTCTGTTTCATCCTTGCACTGTTACATCTTCATCTCTTTTCTGTCACTACTTCAGTGGTCGCTGCTTCTCTGAACTGTCTGCTTGCATTCTACCACCACTATGGCAGGCGTGTAGCACCCGTCAGCAACAAACTCTCATCCCTTTTCTGTCCAACTCTCTAACGCAAAAGCTAACTGTTACTCCCAGTCCTTCATGTATGCAACAGGTCAACTCTGGAACAGTCTCTCTCTGTCTGTATTTTCCACTGCCTATGAAACGCAATATGTCCAGGCATCTCGAAATGAACGGATCTTTGAATTGGTCCTCTGTTATTTTGTTTTTGTTTTTTCTTGGAAGGAAGAGTTTGGAGGCTCCTGGCCTTTGGTTCCTTCTTCCTTTCATTGGAAAGAAAAAGCATTCCAGTTTTCCTTGCTTCTGTTTGTAATTTTTACTACTTTTAAAATTTCTTTGTCCCACTGTCTCTCACTTTCTGTCCCGTACACGGGTCTGTTGTTCCTATTTTGCAGTTGTCACTCGTAATATACTTTGCATATGCCACAGCCTATTCCCCCTTCTTCTCTCGCCTTCACGACCATATGCGTAATTTCATTCTTCTGTACTCCACCATACGTCACTCTTTAATTATCACGTCCTCCCGGCCCATTCCATCCTTTCAATCTGCCTGCTATTTGAATACATCCTGACCAATTGTATTATTCATACCCCTCATCCTATCTGTTGTGCATTCCTATCTACATGTCTGCTAATGCCCCTGTCACACATACGTGACTCAAGGGTCGACCGTGGTGCGACTCAAGTTCGTAATGCATTTTTTCATCGATCGTCCCTTGATTCGCCGACAAAGCCCGGACTCTTGAGGGCGGTCATGAGCCGCTGGGACGACTCATCAAGCCTCACGACTTGCCAAAAGTCATGTCACAGTTGCGTCATAGTTGGGAGTGTCGTAGGTGAGTCCTGAAGCAGTCTTAGCTCAATCGGATATGTCATGATGCAGTTGCTGACAAAAAAAAAAAAAAAAAATGTTACGACTGTGTAACGAGTGGCTGACCACATCCAGACTGTGCCCAGACCCAGAGACGATCATAACGCATTTTGACAGTCCATTCGGCTATTTGGAATCATGGCTCACGACCACGTGACAACTGCAACAAGACCACATGACGACTGGGCTATGCCTGAGTCCAGACTGTGCAAAGAGTGCTCCAAGAGTATTGGCAGGAAACCTGGCGTGGTCGGCGATCTGGCAACATCGGTCAAACATGGCGACTGCGAGGTGGGAGAGGCGCCAGAGGGTACTACACACACACACACACACACACACACACACACACACACACACACACACACACACACACACACCTGCCATCTGCCACCACCCACCAGCCACCTGCCTCCGCCAACTTGCCACCTGCCTCCACCCACCACCCACTTACCCACCTGCCACCATCTTATTCACCTACCACTTACCCACCTACCAATTACCCATCTACTACTCACCACCCACCTACCACTCACCACCCATCTACCAATTACCCATCTACCACTCACCACCCACTTACCACTCACCACCCACTTACCACCCAACCACCCACATACCACCCACCTACCACCCAACCACCCACCTGCCCACCGACCCACCACAGCCTTCCTGATCGCTGACAGCTCTACTGATGAAGCCAACTCAAAATAAAACCTACTTTTGTTTAATAAAATCTGGAAATCTATTACCATACATCAATTACCTCTGTCTTTATACATGTTAACGATTTGATGTGGGGTTGGTGTGGATATTGTGGGGTTGGGATAGTTATATAAGGTGGGTTGGGTGTCACTGGTGGTTCAGATGTGATGCCCCACCCCATGCTGGGTGTCATTGGTGGTCCAGGTGTGATGCCCCGCCCCATGGGTCTGCAGTGGGGGGTCGTGGGGGGGTCGGGGTATATTCCCCAAATGCGTCACGCAGTCGTGTTGCGTTCGTGGACGGTTGTGTCACAGTCGTTGCTGACAAAAATCCATTAAATTTCAAAATTTAAGACTCATAGCTCCATCACCTCGTGGTTATCTCACAATCTTGTTGCGTTCTTGAGGACGTCACGACCGGTCATGAGGTAGTCGTGACGCGGTCGTGAGGCAGTCGTGTGCAGAGCAGACTCGGGGCCAGTCGGGAGGCGTGGGAGCCAACTAGGACACGACCTTGAGTTGCCCCGCAGTCGGCCCTTGAGTTGTGTATGTGTGAAGGCTTAACCCTTCCCGTTCTCTCTGTAATCCATCTCCAGCCCCTATACTTGTAGAATCACAAGATGCATTTCATTTTACACACTAATCTGCACGGCGGCTATCCATCATTGTTTCCTTAGTCTCATATATTTAATTTTATTTCTTGTTTCAGCTTTAGCTATTTTTCTGCATTCCCTCAAATACTGTCCTCCTGTCTACACCTCTATGATTCACTAAGTAATCTTACCAAATTGGTTGCTACCGCATTTCACATTCGAGCTCAATTATTCATCTGCCTTTCATGCATCGTTGACCTATCCCTCTGACACATACGTAAGCCACTCCATTTCATTCCATCTCATACTAACCTCTATTCATACAGTTCGACTTTTTTTCATGTATTCTGATTATATTTCATTCCATTTGTTATTTCCCCTTCCTTAACTACATCATCCATTGCTTTCCTCTCTTTCCATACCGATCATATTTAATATGCCATGTTCTTTACCCTATTCACCTTTTCTCCCTCACCAAACGTCAGCTCATTCTACTCCACTTTTCTCATTCCCATCGCACTCTCATTTCATTTTTTTTTTCCAGTTTCCCATTGCATATATACCCAATCATCACTTTGCAAACTTGCTAAATTTATCCCGCTCCACTCTCTCTCACTTATCCTAAATAATCTCTCAGCATTCCATACACATGCCAAATCCATCCCACTTATTTTCCTTTCATTTCCCGGTCAAACTTTACACGTTACCCTCATCCGATTTTCGACTTTTCGTTAACATTTTCTAGTAGAACTGGTCATTCTAAGAATCTTTTCTTCTATGACATTTCTCTCGCAAATTGATAATAAACGAGTTACACGCGATTTACTTCCACCAATCACAATCACAGACGAGCGCGCGCTCTGTCCGCTCACCCGCTCACATTTGAAAGTTTGTCCCCGAAGACCAAACTTTACACGTACTCCTCATGCGATTTTCGGCTTTTCTTTAACATTTTCAATTGTTTTTGTTAGTGATTTTCGACTTTTCTTTAACATTTTCAATAATTTTTGGTTAGTGTTACGATCTTTTCTTGAATCGTTTCTTGAATTGTTGTTGCCGTTTACAGCTACAGACGGCTCTTCAGATGCAGACGAGGAACTGTAAACTGCTAGGTAAATGCATTATTTCTTATTTACACTCGGTTAGGTTAGGTTAGATGAGGTTTGGTTAATGTCATGGGGGGTCTGGGGGGCGAAGCCCCCCAGTTAGGAAGCACGGCCAGGGTTGGGGGTCTGGGGGGCGAAGCCCCCCAGTTAGGAAACACGAATTCCCTAAGAAGCTTAAAATTATTTTCTTCCGAAGGATTTTAGTGTTTTTCATTTGATTTTGATAACAGTTCCAGTAGGAAATCACTCGCTTTTGCGTTTTTCCCCCACCCAACACCCCGGTTTCCCACAGGTCCCCCAGTATTCCTGGGGGAGGGGGAAGAACCACAAAAAATTACATTTCAAGTGATAACAAACATCCAACCTGAGTGTTTTCGGTTGTTTTTGGTGTGATTTTTGTTGATTTGGACCGGTCCTTTCCACCGGAAGTCGCTAGTGGCGTTCAACAAAAACTAGCGACTTGCGATAGAAACGAAGGTCAAAATCGATCGAATCACACCAAAAACAACAGGAAACACTAAGGTTGGATGAAAAAATCGGATGAGGGCAACGTGTAAAAATGAGGAGTACGTGTAAAGTTTGGTCTTCCGGGACAAACTTTCAAATGTGAGCGGATGAGCGGACAGAGCGCGCGCTCGTCTGTGATTGTGATTGGTGGAAGTAAATCGCGTGTAACTCGTTTATTATCAATTTGCGAGAGAAATGTCATAGAAGAAAAGATTCTTAGAATGACCAGTTCTACGAGAAAATGTTAACGAAAAGTCGAAAATCGGATGAGGGTAACGTGTAAAAATTGTCCCATTTCCCATCTTATTCCATTTTCTATTCCTCATCCCTCATCTCCTTGTATTCCTCACTCTGCTTACAGGCTAAGCCCATCCATCCCCACTCCAACCTCATCTTACACCCATTGCATTTCTTCCTTCGTTTCCTATCCCTAACCATGTCTATCCGACATTCTGTACACAGTCCAAACTTGTCCCACCCCATCTTTCTTCACTTATACAAAACTCATCCCACTCCACATCTCTACTACCCACCTCAGACCCATCCATCCCCCTCTCCATCCCGCCTGTTTCATCTACATAACCCGTTTTTAACTCGACCTATCTATCCCACTTTATCTCTCCTTTCATAATCCATCCCACTCCACATCTCCACTAACTATCCCAGACCCATCCATTCCCCGCTCCATCCCACCTACGTCATCTATATAATCTGTCTTTATCCCAACCCACCCATCCCTCTCTATCTCACCTGAAAGAGTAATATACCAGTTGAAACCAATCCACTCAACTCTCCCTCACACATACTAAACCCACCTCACTCTACACTTCCACTAGCCATTCCCTACCCGTCCATCCCCGTCTCCACCCCGCCTGTCTCATCTACATAACCCGTCTTTACCCCGACCCACCCTTCCGGAGTTTGCATGTTAAAAGCCAACTGTTAAATCCGGGTGTCGGTGTGGCGGCGAGGCTTCCACTTGTTACGCCGCCCGTTACGGTGACAACAGCGAATGCATTAACTGCCTCAGTAATTAAGGGTGAGGGAGTATGAGGCAAGAAAGGGAAGTGATAAGTGTGTGAAAACAGAATGAGCAAAAAGTGTGAAGAAAATTGCTCTGTTGAATCGTGCTGAATCTTGTAATGACTCTTCTATAATATCGTATTTCTGTAGTTTCTTCTTGCTGGTCAAGAGGTTAGTGAAGGCAACATCTGACCCATCTAGTTCCAAAAGATTCTTGTGTGAATAAAATCGCCTCCAGACAGGGAAATGAAACCGAAAACAACGTTCACTACCTGAAGGGATTATCATATCGCTCATACTCCTGGAAAACAGAGTCAGACTGATTGATGGTGATGATTATGAAAAGGAATCAGTGACATAAAACTGTTGAGAAATGACCTAAATATTCCTTCGGTAGCATATTCATCCCAGGACAGACATGTCTAAAAATGCTGGGCAGACTTAAAGATGACCTTACTGTGTGTGCGTTAACTGTGTTTTAATGTGAGAACTTTGAAAATAATACAAAGACGAACAAAGTAAAGATGTGTACAAAGGCACGCCATCAAATTAAAAATGCATAATGGTACTTATAGTAAGTTAAATGAAATGTGAATTAAAAATTAAAATATATATATATATATATATATATATATATATATATATATATATATATATATATATATATATATATATATATATATATATCAAAAACAATCAAAATCTGGCAACCGCCTGACATAAAGGAAAGAGGAACACAGAAAAGATCCGCAAGTGGATAGACAAGATAATGATTTAAAAAAAATCCAGGCTTAAAAAAAGAGGCAGAAAATAAAGCATTCTCTGTCTATCTATCTATCTATCTATCTACCCATCTCTCTCTCTCTATACAGAGAGAGAGAGAGAAAGAGAGGGGATGTAAGTCAAATGTTACTCGAAATATATGACGGATTCCGAAAAGCAAAAAAGTCAAGACATATGACACTGACTCAGTGAAGGATGACAAAAATCTGTTGATGAAAGACTACAAACAAAAAAAAGAAAAAACAACAACAACAAGTGACGCATATAAGTAACAATGTTGAAATACGATAAAAAAGAAGGTCACACCAGCCCTCTTTTTACCACTAAGATAATTACTTCCGCCGACGAAGCTGGAGGAGGTTATGTATTCAACTATGTTTGTCTGTTTGTTTGTCCAGACAATATCTCAAAAGATTCTCGACGAATTAAAAAAAAAAAAATTGTGGAAAGGTGGGCCATGGGCCAAGGAAGAAATAATTAAAGTTTTGGGCGGATTGGGATCCGGATCCCGATTATCTTGCACAATACCTCCAAAGGTTTTGATGAGTTTCAATGAAACTTTGTGGAAGTGTGGGCCATGGGCCAAGAAATACTTGATTAAATTTTGGCTCGGATCTGGATCCGGATCCGGATCCTATTTATATAGCACAATATCTCCAAAAGTTCTTAATGAATTCCGATAAAATATTGCGGAAGAGTGGGCTATGATTCAAAGAACAATTAGTTAAATTTTGGGGCGGATCCGGATCCTATGTATTTCGCACAATATCTCCATGGATCCGAATTCGGATCCTTTTTAATGGCACTGGCACTGGCGGAGGTATGGACTCTCTGAGTGCTTTCTGGTTGAGCAATTGGTGCATTGAAACGATAAAGACTAAGTAAAGGCGAGATAACGGACAGTGTTTTGAGACTGAGGCAATCCAGCCCTTTCTTCTAGGAACAGGAAATTTGCACAAGTTATACAGAGAATCGACAAGGACGCTGTGAAGAGAACAATACACGAGGGTGAAAGGCATGCCAGACCCTTCCTGCTACACTTTAATCCCTTCAGTCTGCGGGCGGACGTCGTTTTAATTTAGCTTTTGCCATCACCAAATTATTCATATAAGGTCTCTGAGAGGGTTTTCGAACTAGGAAATTAGATATAGCACTCACTGACCGCTTCTCTCTGTAAAAAAAAAAAAAAGAAAGAAAAAAAAAAGTCCCTCCGGGGATGGATAAAATCGTCTGGTGGAGGCAAAAATAGGTCAGTAGAAAACGCACCTGATTCGAGGAGTTAATCATGTCACTCCGGTGACGTACTTTGTATTTCCTTATTACTAATGGCACCTGGTTTTATTCAGCTTCAGAGTCCTTCCACACTGGAGGACTTAAATACGGCCTTCATTATTCCCTTCGCTATTAGATATATTTCCAAAGCAAAATAAACACATCTGGAGGCAGCAAGAGAAGCCAGCAGAATACATTACCCAGGCCCAGTGCGTTCTGAGAGGTAGGTGGGTTCACCAGAGGGCCACTCCAGCAGCACAGGTTTAAGGCGTTGTCGTATGTGTTGCAGCCGCCCACTCGGCGTTTTGTTTACCTGTGCACCGAGGCAGGTGTTGGCGGGCTGACTGGAGCGACGTGGCTGTGTTGTTTTTTCTTGCTGACGTCGAGTTAGAGATATGTACCACTGATTTTTTACAGTACATCTGTCGTCCTTACTCCGTTCCGTCTCTCATCACAACGCTTCTTCATTTTGTACTCAGTTTCCGTGCCGTTTACGAGTTTGCTTGCTTGCTTGTACGGCCGAAGTTCCATACGTTTGAGTCTCTTCTGTAAGATAATGTCTTGCCTTAGCATTTTATTACAACCTCAAGACGATGTTATTTAACTTTGGAACAATCTAACTTACAGAATGTGTTAATCAGAGCTATTTCCAACCCATCCCGATAGAAAAATCTTTCACACGCAGAAAAACATAAGCAAGAGATGGCAAATGTAAATGTAAACTACGTACTATGGCTGAAAGGGTTTCCTAGGCAACAGGAATTTAGGAATTAAATGAATCAGTGATTTGACATTCAATTTCTCCTTTTATTTATTTACTGTATAAAATGTATATCATTATTATTGCCAACACTGCACCTAGTTTTTCTTTCTTCTTTTCTTTTTTTACTGAAAACATCAATGTTAAATGCCAAAGAAAACTTTTTTTTCGAAAATAATTTCAGTTAATGATTTTGCTTTATGAAGGAGTCAGTAAAGCTAACATGTGTCATTTCTTTCTTTTAAAAATAAGATTTTATATATGTCTAAACTTCCCGTCTTCGTGCCCAAATAGTCATACTTTTTCTGTTGAATACCTGTCTGTTTCCAGTTCTCTCTGAAACTGATTAGTGTGTCCGAGTTGTTGAGGTATTAGTGTTTCTAGATGGATTATTTTTCTTACTGAAATACTCATCGTCGTGATTCGTTTGTCCTTGTTCTGTGTCCGTTGTTAATGCAGCTGTCATTTTGTTCTCTGTCCTGGGTATAACTGTTATTTTTGTGTTGAAGGGACAAATTCCCTTGACAACACTATTACTGCCTGAATCTCAGCCCACAAATAACCCTGTCAGTCTGATGTATTATCCAGCTTATTCTCGCTACAACCAGTCAGTTTAAGTCATCTTAAGATGAACATCAGAATGTGATGGAGTTAATGAAGATGCTTCCGAACAGCTCGAAGGACACAAGAAGTAAAACAGCAGCTCCATGACAATATTGTGATCCCCACACGGAAGCTAAGCTTGGACTCTGTTGAAAGGACATAAGTCAAGAATGAGAGCAATAGAGATGGGTTGCATGAGACGAGCATGTTCAGTTACGTGGGGAGACAGACTGACAAATGAAGAAGTAACGAAGCGTTGTGGTGCTGAAGTGAATGTGACTGATAAGTTATGGGAACTACTTTGAGATGGTTTGGCCATGTTGAGTGGATGCAGAATGAGAGACTGTCTAACGATGTGTTTGTGTGAGTGAGGTGGAGGGGGACAGGAGGAGGGGGAGACTAAAGATGAGTTGGAGGAGTAACTGGAGAAATAAATGAGGGAGTGGTGTGTAAGTTGGAGGGAAGGCAGCCAATTGGTAGAGACTATAACGACGACGAGAGGATGTGTTTGTGGCCACCCTTTACGGAATCAAAGTGTCTGGCAACCGATAGTAGATAGGGAGAGTTTGAAAATGTAACCCAACTTGAATTAAACAGCATAGAGACAGCAAGAACAAGAAAACATTCAGGGGACGCGTACCTGCGCCAATGCCATTGCCAATAAAAAGGATCCGGATCCGGATCCGTGGAGATAGGATCCAGATCATGATCCGCCCCAAAATTTAATCGCTTATTTCATAGCCCATAGCCCACCCGTCCACAAAATTTCATTGAAATTCACTGTGAACTTTTGGAGATATCGTCTGCACAGACAGACAAACAGACAAACATAGGTGAATAAATAACCTCCTCCAGCTTCGTTGGCGAAGGTGATAAGGTAAATACATAAGCAAACTGAAGGGGATAATGTTTCAGCCTCATTAAATGAATTGATTCGATAGCGTAGAGCATATGGAGAAGGAATGAATGGTAGCAGGAAAAGGAGACCAAAATCAAGGTCGAGAAATGAGGGTCTTATATAGACGGGAGCGACGGTGTGTCGTAGTAGGGTGGTGGTAGCGTGAACGGAATCAAATATGCAGCCGAGAGGTCCCGAGTTCTCTTCCCGGTCCGATCACGAGACCATTTGGACCTGTTCTCTTTACCCCAGTTTGTTGCATTAATATATGAAATACTGACCTGAGATGTAAACGCGACGGTTGCTTGTCGTAGTGCAAGGAAGTATGTGGGGGTTTTCCTTTCAGTCAGTCAGTCGTGGGAGGAAGGTCGTTACAGATTAGGTTAAGATATGATTGGTGGCCACTTTGTCGAAGCACCGTCGCTGGATGCTTAGTTAGATAATAAGACATAAACATATACCGTATTCTGAAAATGAGAGAGAGAGAGAGTGAGAGAGCGTATACTGTATGCAAGTAAGACGACTCTGACATATACAGTACAGACCCAGATCCACTATATTACACTAACCTCTACATGAAGGGCAGGGGGAGAGAGAGAGAGAGAGAGAGACCATAAGCCTTTTCGGGGTTTTGTCTTCTCTAGTATACTTTTCCAGCAAATGGCAGACGGATTTATTCAACTGAAAGCGTATTATATTAGCTTGTTAGTGCTAATACTGTCACGATTAACACTTTCATAGTCAGAGCAAGTCTGATGTTCTTTTCCAGGCAGCTCTAGACGATTTTAGTCAAGTTAGAGTCAGTTGAGCTGCGAGTGATAATACTGCCACCATTAACCCTGTCATCGTCGGGGCAACTCTAGTGTTTTATTCCAGCTAACAAGAGATGGTTTATTCAGCTACAGGTGAGTCATAGGATCCTCAGAGTGTTAGATGCTTATTTGAGTGAAGTAACGTTGATAAATGTGAGGAATTTTGAACTATCAGTATTAGCATGTGATAGGGCCTGGAGAGAGCCTCCTTCATGTGGTGACACTGATGTACCCGGATAATACAGCTGCCCGGTTATAGAAGCGTCGTCATCTTCCTCCCTATATCATGATAGGATGATGATTAGCTGCATGAAAAGGGCAGTCTGAGCCTCAGCTCCAAAGGGTTCACGTCTAAATTAGGCTGAGATCACAACAACAATAACGACAGCAGTCCATAAAGGAGTAAGGCGAATCTGCTGGCGTAGGCGGTAGATAATTTTCTAATTATTTTATCGAGACTGGTTACTTTTTCTCATAATCATTTACCCCTTCAGCCCGTGGATGCCATTTTTATTTTATTCTTCCTGCAATCATATTCAGTATGTGAGACGCCCAGGAAGAGAAGGGGTTAATGTATGATGTATCTGATCATTTTAATTCAAAATATCTCTCGTAAATCTGAATGGAGTCGTCATGAGACAGCAAGAATAAGATATAGGACTGAAGATAATGGTGCTGTCTTTTAAATCATGTTATTTAAAACTCCAGACGATTTTATGAAGGTCACGAGAGAACATCCGAACTGCGACGGTTACAGACAAGTTTTATTATACCTTTACACTAAAAGAAATCTCCCTTCAGCTGAATTCAATCGAATGATAGGGGTCTGAAAAACCAAGCTGAATAACACGTCACCGGGTTGGAGGGTTTAATAAGATGCGGTTTTTCGAATTTTTTTAATAGCCTTCCTGACCTTGAATTTACTATATATTTCCTTTCGCGTTAATATACTCCTTTTCATATTTTCACAGCACAGCGTCGTTCCAAGAATTCATCAAAGTTCAGGGATGCTCGTATCAATTTCATTTTCACTTTAATTGCATTACATCTTTCCGTCGTCATTTACAGCACTACATTTTTTCCTTCCACTGTGGACACCAGCCACCATTCAGCCTTCATAATTTGTAGTGATAATGATTACCATGCACACTTTAACCCTTTCAAAACGATGACTTATTTTTATTTTAACCTTTGCTCTCATCAGAGGATATTGTTAACATTAAGAGAGATTTTTCGAGATTGATGGGTTAGATATGGAGTACAATGTTACCCTAACTCTTACATATACTATGAACTTCTTGAGGACGATGACTGGTTCATATCTTGTTACCTCTATACGAATGTATTCAGTTTAACAGTATTATGGCCGTGTTTATTTCGGTAAAGGGAAACGATATTTTACAACTGAAACTGAGTTACAGGAGGAGCCTGAATGTGTCGTAAACATTGTTACCATTAACACCATCGTAGTCCGGATTATTCTAGTGCTTTATTCCATCTATCATCCAACGATTTTATTCAAATGAGTGTGATAGCCTGAGAGTGCGGGGAAGAGCCACATTTTGGCGGGAATTGCATGTCGAAATCAATGTTGACCAATTCTGACAACAATTCTGAATATGGCAGTGCCGCCAGAACAGGAAATCAACTGAATGTGTGGTCATATGTTTCACTTCACCGTATCATGTATTAGCCCTGCCATCCATATGACTTACCGTACATTAAACCAGTGTCTAATGAACTGTTTACTTCACCACGAATTTGGGAAGCCGAAACGCTATTGTTCTGAATATGGAGAAGTCGGTATCACTCAAGATCTGCCAAAATACCCTAAATCAGGAGTAACTAAATTGGACTATTATCTTTTTTTTTTAACAAAGACTGGATTTTCTTGTGATTTTTGATGCTCGCGAAAACGAACATCTACACGAAAGTCAAAATGTGATAATGACTACTCAAAATATCTTGACTTTTTTTGTCATAATGACGCGGCTGACGTTGCGTTTAGTGAATGAGTTTAATAATCATCGGTAATCCTTTCAGACGATTTGTTTCAGCTTAAGAAATACCTTTACAGCCGACATCTCCTAACATCCTTCCTTCCTTGATCATCATCATCATCACGATTGTTTCCGCATTTCAGAAATAATGATTCAGTTTTCCTCTCAGTCACCATTAATTCCGCCACCATGTAAACCAAGAGACATGCTTCTTTCATTATATACTGTACATAAGTCAGGATTCTTTACCACAGATCACTGAACGTCACCAAGTATCCTCTATAAATATATATGTCATTTAACATCCTTCATCATATAGATCTCCCAACACCTTTCATCACGTAAATCATCCAACATCTTTGTCAAATAAATGACTCTATCTACTTCGTGATATAAAATAAATGCCCTAATATCCTTCCTTCATTATTCACTTAATTTTCTTTCACTATATCTTATTTTATTCATTTCCTTCGCACATGACCTAGTTTCCTTCAACTAAATACATTTTCTGTTATCAATTACATCCACCACCATGACAGCTGTTAGTAAAGGTAATATTTGTCAACATCATTAAATATAAAGAACACATACTATCAAGATATATAAACAAATAGATTTTTTAAAACATATTTCAGTGTAAAGAAAAATCCAATATTCGTTAACTCAGAACAATTTTTATTCAAAAGTGTGCCAGAAAACTTTTACAAAATCAAACAAGCAACCAATCAGATTCAGCATTATATTCATCACTGAATGTACAGTATGTTACATTTAAAAAAGATATTTATTTATTTTTCTCACCATTTTAACATACAGCATATATTAATCTTATTTTTGGCGTACTCACTATACGGAACAAAGGACTTCATCATCATAATGTCAGCATTAATAACTCTTGACACATTTTTATTTTCGGTTTATTTTTAATGCAAATCACCAGTAAATTTTCTCAGCAATATCTCTTGCATTTTTTTCTGCCTCGTAATAGCATACAGCTTATTTCCCGCCATCAACATCATAGGCCTACACAGTAAGCAGAACGAAAGACTTTATCATAATAATTTACAATTCATATAATTCTACATTAATAACAACAGTTAACATACACTAAGGAAGAAGTTTGGAGGATGAAGTGCTTGAGGGTGTACAACAAGGAAGAAAGGTTGTTCGTTCTTTGAAATCAGTGATAAGAAACAGGGAAGTGAGCATGGAAGTTAAAGTGTTGCTGCATGACAGTATTGTGATACCAACACCAACATATGGAAGTGAAGCATGTACCTTGTTGGATGGACACAAGTCAAGAGTGAGAGCAGTGGAAATGAATTATCTGAGAGGAGCATGTGGATTTACATGAAGAGACAGACTGGCAAATGAGGAGGTGAAGGAAAGTTGTGGTGTGGATGTGGATTTTATTGAAATCGTTAGGTGATATGCACTGAGGTGGTTTGGCCATGTGGAGAGGATAGAGAGCAAGAGATAAACGAGGAGAATGTATGTGAGTGAGGTGGAGAGGGAGAGAGGAAGAAGGAGGCAGAGGATGAGATGGAGGGATTGAGTGGAGAAGTATGTGAAAGAGGGCTGTGTGAGCTGGGGGTAGGACAGTTAAACGGCAGGGAACAGGGCGACATGGAGGCTATTTGTTTGTGGCCATCCCTTCTGGGATTAAGGCGTCTGGCAATAAATAGATAGATAGAAAGAGCAAGCATTACAAAGCAGACGAGTTCATCAACGCAGTATTTACATAAATAAGTGGACAGAATATTTGTCAGTTTCATATTGGCAAACGTAGGAAAAACAGAGGCACACGTACATGTTTGCAGGCATGCATAGCGTACTGAGCACAGGACTACCTCATAATAGTTTTAATATAGCTAAGTGTGAAGAACATAAAATTTTTGTCATCATTGTTTCTTCCCTGGAATATTTCCTCCATCCATGATTTTTCTGCGTCATTTTGGCAAGCATTTAACACACAAACAATAAAACAAAGGAAGCACAGACTACAGTATATTTCAGCAATAATAATAATAATAATAATAATAATAACAATAGCTTTAGCATCAATTTATCGTACAAGAAGAATACATAACATACGCAACTCAGACTTCATGACAATAATTCCAGAGTAAATAAGTGTACATACCCAGGTAATATTTCTGTCAGCGTCATTTATTTTTCCCAGTAATATCTCCTGCAATTAATTCCCCGTCTGTGTTGGCCCTGGGTGTGACAAGGGATGACACCTGCCAGACAGCGGCGATGATTTGTAATGGCGTGTTGGCCGCCCCACCGTCGCGTCTCGTTCACGGCTCGCTCTTCATTTGATCATTTCACACTCAATTTTCTGTTCCATTTAAGCTGCTGTCCGCTGTTAAATGTGGGACATGGACCATTTTTTCTAATTGTTTTTACCTCTCCTGTGGTCAAGCCAGCTCCAGTATTCTATTCCAGTTATGGTCACAAAATTTTATTAACGTAAGAGTGAATCATAGTAATCATAGGCAGTGTCCTGTTCCTTTCAAACCGTTTTCCACCATTGAATGTCTTGTACACGCAATCAAAAAAATATCTTTACTCTGGTGATCAATGGTTTCACATTGAACTTTGATGCTGTTAGCGTTTTCTTCCTACGCCAAATAAGTTTGCATGAAATCTTTTAATAAATGTTGAATAAATTTCATACTTTACAAGGTGTTGATAGTAGTAGCAGGCATACACATAAATAACAAGAAGCGGTACCAAGGCACTGCAAATCCGTCCCCGGCAGTCACTTTAAGGGCCGATGTTTAAACACAACAGGATATCTAGTCAAAGATGTAGCATATCAGTTTTGGAGTAAATTGGGTGAAAATTAACGATTTCATGCCCATTAGAAATTTCAGGCCTGACCCACCTGACACTGATCCCCCCATACAGCTAACTGGGGGGGGTGACCCCCTTGATGATTTGAGGCATGTTATGAGATAAAGATTATTTTGAAAGATGCACTTTCAGGTTTGGGTTTCATGTCGATATGACGAACTGAAAAAGAGTTATGGCAAAAAAAAAAAAAAAAAAAAAAAATCTTTGCCCGTCCGCTGTCCGGAGGGGCTTGGGGACGGGTATTGTTTTCACTCGGTTTGTCTGTTTATTTGCTTGTCTGTCTGTCTGTTAACTTTAGGCTAAAACTTCTGGTGCGATTTTTACTAAATTTACAGGGATGATGGGCTTTGACCTTCTGATCACCTGATCCAATTATTGGCCAAACTGGGCCAAGGCCCAGGGTGTAGGGCCAAAAGATGTAAAAAAAAGAAATCGTTCTTTCGACATAACTCCTTTCAGATTAGTCATATCGACATGAAACCAAAAGCTAAAGGTGCATCTTTCAAATCTGCATCCTACAACATGTCTCACTGCATTAGGAGGTCACCCCCCAGTTAGCGGTAGAAGGTTCAGTGTCACGTGGGCCGGGCCTAAATTTTCAAATGGGCATAAAATAGTCAATTTTCACCCGATTTACTCCCAAATTCATTTATAACATCTTTGTATAGATATTCTGTTGTGTTTATACGTCAGCACTAAAATGACTGACGGGGACGGGTCTGCTGTGCCTTGGCACTACTTCTTGTTTTATTTATTTATTTATTTTTTTTTTCTTTTTTTTTTTTTTACATTTTTGGTGCAAACAACCCTGGGCCTTGGCCAAATTCGGCCCCAAATTTAATCAGGTGATCAGAAGGTCATAGCTCATCATCCCTGTAATTTTAGTCATATCGCACCAGTAGTTATCACATGTTGTTATTACACAGACAGACAAACAAACAAACAAACAGACAAACCAAGTGAAAACAATACCCGTCCCCGAGCCCCTCCGGGGTGGGGACGGTAAAAAGTGACTGAAGAACATTTTCAAGTGGTACATCCATGGTTTCAAAACATAAAGACGGGAAAGTGTAAAGATACGTTTGAAATAATTATTAAGAACTCTTATGGTCGGAAGTTATGTATTATTGAACTCCGGCTAACGCAATACGATTTTATTCAGCCGAGAGTGAGAATCATAACAGTAGGTAATTATTCACACTCAGTTTTCTGCTTCGTTTAAGTTGTTGCCTACCTTATAATAACGGGCAGGTACTAAAACAGGCTGGGACAAAAGTTCGTCTAAAATTTTACCTCTCCCGTTTCTCACTAACCTCTACTTGTTAACCATCCTCAGCTGATCAATGAGTGGTTTGTTTTTATGCCCTTACATGGTTCCCTCTGATGTGCTGCTTCAGGATGAAATGAGACACATATGTCCTAAAAGTAAAGAAGATGCAGAGATACAGTTGGCGAACATTTGGCTCTATTATATTTTAATTTTTAGCCCTCCCAGTGTTGGGGAAAAAAAAAACACACTGGCAAAAAACATCATACGATGTTACTTAGCCAAGAGTGAGTCATAGGTGAATGGGGGTATTAAAACTGCCATAATTAACTCTCCTATGGGTGATACAATATTAGTGTTCTATGCCAACTAAATTCATGTGATTTCATTCAGCTGAAAGAGAGTAACAGGAGTCTGAGGTGTTAATAATGTCACCATTATCGCCTTCTTGAAAAAACTCTAGTATTATTGTTCGACCTAAAGCCAGACGACTTTAAGCCGAGAAGAAGTCACGGAAACCTGATTGTCATTTCTTTATTGTTTGTCTTTCAGTCACACCCAAACCAAGGGTCAGAGACCCCCAGACCCATAAATATTCTGAATCAGGGTGACCCAAGGATGGTTTTACGTAGCTAAAAATTCAGATCTGAGTCATTTGAGGCCACCGGTAGAGTGTTCGCCTTTTTGGCCTGGCCAACGCCAGATACCCCTGCAGCCAAATTTTTGGGATAGAGACTCACATGTCCTCCAGTTTGGACATAGACTATGTGAAATTGACCTCAGAGGTCATTTGAGGCCACCAGTAATACACGCTAGAAAGACTGGACCCAGAAGCCCAAATCTTGGCATGGAGACTTACATGACCTCCATTTATGTGGTCGGTTTAGGCCAATCGAGTCCACCTGATGTTAAGGTTCAGGCCATAGTCCATTTCCCCCAACCCAAAAATAAGAGAGTTGCAACGATTCTTGGGTATGGTAGGGTACTACAGACGTTTTGTCCTGAACTTCTCTGATCTTGTAGCGCCCCTCACTGATTTGTTAAGAAATGGAGTCAAGTATGAGTGGATGCCAGAATGTGAGGACGCCTATTCTAAAGACAAAGCCATCCTGTCAAGTCACCCAGTGCTTCAAGCTCCCAATTTTGATAAACCCTTTATATTAGCTGTTGATGCCAGTGGCCTAGGGGCTGGTGCAGTTTTGCTTCAGGATAATGATGAAGGCTTTGAGATGCCTGTGTGCTATTTTAGCAAAAAGTTCAATAAGGCCCAGAGACATTATTCAACTATTGAGAAAGAACTCCTTGCACTCATACTTGCCCTTCAACACTTCTCTGTATGTGTTGGTCCAGGGTCAGGTAATGTTGTAGTGTACACTGATCAACACCCTCTGAAATTTTTGTCCCGATTTAAGGACAAAAATCTTAGATTGACCTGCTGGGCCCTATTTTTGCAAGCATACTCCCTTGATGTAGGACATGTAAAAGGTATTAGTAATGTTTTAGCAGATTACCTGTCTAGAACTTGATTGTATAGTATCCAGAAATTTCCCCTTGGGAAATTTCTTCTCTCAGGAAGGGAGGTGTCACTGGCGTAGTTAGCCCAGTAGCGAATGAGTGAAATAAAGGATAAGGTGATAATGAAAGGGGAGAGAAGCGAGCCATCAATAACATAAAATCTTTTTCTTATCAGCTTTGCTGCCTGTAAGGGTAAAACCAAGAGGTCACTTTTGCCTTCTCAACTGATAAGACACCAGATGTTTTCCCCACAAATTATGCAGAAAGTTCCTCTTGTCCTTGAAATGTGGGTGTGACATAATGTGGGAGGAGCAAAGTAGGGAGGTTTGCCAAATAGAAGCCTAAATGGCGCTTTCGTCACGCTCTGGATGGCACGCAATTGGTTCCGTTTGGAGTGTATGAGGCCCTCATTGGTAGCAGGTGCCTCTATTGTTTCTGTATGGACAGAGATTATTTTTAAGACAGCCTAGTGGTTAATTAGCTGAGAAAGGCGGAGTAAGCTCCTTTATAAGTTCCAGGAAAGTGTGAAGAGACAGATTTTTATCTCATTTTGTACACACATCCCTGTACACATTTTGTCATTTGTACACATTTACTGTCACGTTACACTTTTGTCACATTGTTTTGCACTTTTCCCCAACACTACTCAATACATGACTTTGATTACAAAACACACTGTTTGTGTACAATTTCCCATTTTTGGTTCACTCCTCTATTTACACTAGTGTGTGATTTATATCTGGATTTAACCTTCGAAGTCTCCACATTTCCTCGACCTTTGTGAGTACTTAGCTTCCACTGAGTGTATTCTGGTTAGTTAAGAAATAACTTGTTTTGTATTTGTATCCTGAGGCCTATATGAATCCTCCCTTTTGTAAAACGAACCCTGGTTTCTTCTTTGGTTGTGTATGTTATAGTGTACAGTAAAGTGAAGTTAGTTTTCTTAAACTTTATCTTATCCTTTTTGGTGCTTAATTAAGGGTTAAGAGTGCACCGTAATATACACCCCCATAACAATATGTATATATATATATATATATATATATATATATATATATATATGTATATATATATATATATATATATATATATATATATATATATGAAATCTCCCTTAATATACACAAATTTTATTCGTAACATACAGTACATATCTAACCATTTCAAACCATTTCAGCACCACTGAAATTTTTTGAGGAGTAAAATGTGGATATTTCTTAGTGTGTTTTTCCTCTCCTCTCCTTATTTTTCATCGGCGTGTATGCAGTCATTTTGCGAATTTTTTTGCACTTCATTGTGGAGCACAGGATGGGTAAAGGAAGCTAAAAATTGCATTGTCATGTGCTCCAGATGATTCTCTTCAATTTGGAAAAAAAAAAAATGATTTTCGAAATTTGAAAAAAATGGTGTCGTGGCTGGCCACTGAGTCCAGACAATTTCCGGACCCACGGCTGCAGAGGGATTAAAAGGGCCGTTGCTGGGCAACGAGTCTTTACCTAGCATCCAAAACCTTGGAGACACAACTAGGTCATAGGCTGGTCATTGTGTCCACTTTTGGTCGGAATCATTTCATTCTGAAGGGTACAAGTGTCTGCCACAATTAGGCAAGATTGCTTGGGACACAGAGGCCAATCTTCGCAGGGCTGCCACTCATAAGCTAGAGGACAGAAAGAAAAATGGATGGAATGCTTCTGATGAGGAATGACCTCAAGATTAAGCCTACGGAAGTCAGAGCTTTCTACGTCCATTAGTAATGCTTCTACAGCTCAAAACGTGAAAAGTACAAAATAGTGGTTTTTCGGCCTTTTCTAGGCAACGAGTAGTTACATAGCAACCAGAACCTTGCAGACACAACCAGGTCATAGGCTGGTCATTGCATCCAGGTTTGGTCAGAATCGGTTACTTCTATGAAGTAGAATTGTCTGCCACAAACAATAATACAGGAAAGAAAGATAGAAAATCCAACTAACAGTATGGACAGCAAGGAGTTGGCCAATAATAATAATAATAATAATAATAATAATAATAATAATAATAATAACCTTACTAGGAGGTGGTTTTTGGAGGACTGAACATGGTAAGGCGAATGAGTAGATTTCCCAGTTTTGTTATACTTCTTACTAATCAAAATTTTAGTTCCGAGAGGGTACTGATTATAATTTTGCTTATAAATCCGAGGTCAGTGTGTTCGCGGATGGATCTGATTTTTTTCCTAGAGAAATTAATCATAGGTCAAGGTCACAGGGAAAAGCAACTTTAATGTGTTTTATCATATTTAGACCAAACTTTGAGGAAGGTTTCTAGGTAAGGTAAGAATAAACGGACTTTATTTTGACAACTAAGTCAACAGACAAAGGTACATGGAAAGGTTAAATATAATGGCCACAGGGCAAGGTCATCTGAAACAATTTTGATCTGATCTGAACAATACTTGGAAGTAAGTAGATTTTAAAAGGGCAATTAATCGGAGTTCAAGACAACGCGACAAAGTCAAATGTGCAGCCTATAGAGGAACTGATAAGCGTGGGTACCTCCCTGAGTACTCCTACTTGTTCATAATTTATTGCTTCCGTGGGTCGGCTGTATAGTTCTTCCTTTTTCCTTTTGCGAAGTTAAGGTATCTTGCCCTGTACACGGTTTTTCGTTATTAACCTCATTTTACTCAGATGATTATTCTCTTGATCTTGCCCTGTTAAGGATATGATTCTCAGAACTCATGATTTTCAGAATTGACCTATTCCCTAGTATAGTGCTTTTTTTTCTTTTTTGTGCTAATTTCTTGTCCTACCCAAGCGAGAATGCGTACTTTGTTTTACTCGGGGCGCGCGCGCGTGCGTGCGTGCGTGCGTGCGTGCGTGCGTGCGTGCGTGCGTGTGTGTGTGTGTGTGTGTGTGTGTGTGTGTGTGTGTGTGTGTGTGTGTGTGTGTGTGTGTAGATAAAAATAACTCAAAGCGTTCCATTCACTTTAACCAAATTTATTGGTAGTGTTGAGGGTGAGCCAGGGGTTTTCCTACTGCTTCATAGAAGAATAGGTCTAATATCAAGGACACAGGGCAAGGTCAGCTCAGATTTTGATTCAGTATGGTTCAAACTTGGCTGAAGGGTTAAGGGTTAGGCAACTCTAAGTAATTTCATTTTTTAGAGCAACCAGTCAAAGGTCGCGGTCACAGAGAAAGTTACCCTTAGACCAATTTGTGGGTGCGAAAATTGCACTCCCATGGTGCTTTTCCTGAATTGTAGCCCTTGGCTTCTCGGTGCTGACACACCATACTGTACACTTTTTTTTTTTTTTTCAGTGCCAACCTATTTTCCTGCTCGTTTTTTACATTGTTTATCTCTTGCACTGTACAAGGATTTTTAGTCCAAACGCTTGACCTACACATGAGTTATCAGTACTAAATTTTGGTATATATATATATATATATATATATATATATATATATATATATATATATATATATATATATATATATATATATATATATATTTATGCGTTTTGGGGTTCAGCTGTTGCTCGGTACATGTTTTTTTCTTGGCTGTCCTCTCCCTCTACATGATTTTAAGTGGTAGCTTCTTGCCCTGAATATGGATAATCAATGGTGAACTCGTGACCAGTGAAGTACCCGTTTTATGCTTTCTGTTTTCAAGCTCTACATGCAGGAGGCCTACGCATTTTCAGACGAAATATCTTGTCCTGAACATGGCTTGTCACACCAGACTTAACTTCTTTGTCTGCCTGTCTGTCTCTGTCTCTCTCTCTCTCTCTCTCTCTCTCTCTCTCTCTCCACTGCTTTCTGTGACATCTTTACTACCATTCCCAGACTATCGCGTTATTATTCTACCTTATCATTCCATCTCCTTCCAGTACAGCTTGTAATTTTCCACACCACCCTACATATACTGGTACTTCTTTTTCCCTTGTATACCAGCCTTAGCATAACCTGTTTCCTCGCTTACTTTCCCTTCTCTTTTCTCACCTCACATCCTTTTCTATCTTCTTTGTCTTTCAGATTTTAGTTTTACTCTTCTTACCTCTAACCTATCGATCATCTCCTTTCGTGAAGCCAAAAATTTTTTTTCTTTCATCCTTTCCTTCATTTGGCCACATTTCCTTGTAGTCCCTTCCTCTCTCGCCTTCCTTCTTTTTAGATGTATTCCTTTGATCAACACATTTTTTTCTTTAATCTTACACTAAATTTGTCTTCATATGTATTACTACTTTCCTTTCCTTCTCTGTCATATACTACCATCTTTTACTGTAAATGTCCTCTCTTTCTGTTCTCTTTCTTCTCATTTATAATCTAACAACCCTATCTTTTTCTTCCCTTTCCTCGTGTTACCATCTTTTCTACTTCATCGTTCCTGTCACACCTACGCACCTCACCTGACCCTAATCTCATCTGAAAACCCTCTCTTTATCCCACACCCTTCATTAGTGCACTTTCATTTGCCCACATACGCCACACCTCGCTGCTTCACACATGAGTATTGTGTGTGTACCCCAACTTATCATGCTGCTTACATAACCCTTTCTCAGTCAGCACACCCTTTCTCCCAATCAGTATACCTGCACACAAAAGCACACCATTCACACACTCTAGTTCATTCCGGAAGAACGCGAGATCGATCCCTTGCTGGGTCAGGAAAGAGTATGTGGTTCTGACGTACTGTACGTTAAAACAGTCTTCATTAGTCTAGCAAACGATACCATCGACATGTCGTATGAGAAATAAGTTCGCATCCTAACACCAATCTCGCAAGTATAGCGCTGATCAGTACAGATTAGATGGTACTTATTATATCGAGGTGGAGAAATATGCACTTCTGTTATTCGTAGCAGGACTGCTAAACCACAGGGAGCAGGCTGTGTAGTCTATGTTTAGAGCCCAAAGAACTCAGCTCACCATTCACAAACACTGTTCCACTCATACGCACTTAATCACGACTTAGGTACACCTCTCACTCGCCACTAACCACACCCAACCACCCCTTTTGCATCCACACAGTCAGACACCCTCTTCACATTCTCCCTACACCTCAGCCGCTTATTAACATTCACTAGTAACCCAAAACACCCTACTCACAAACACAGCTACTCATTTTAGTTCTACATCTCTTCATCCCTGCCCCACTCACACACCCAACCCCGACTCACAAACCTCAGACCCCAACCAAATATTCAAGCCACTACTCACAAACTCTTTTCCTACTCAAACACTCTATTTTATCAACCACACACCACCCCGGCACACCACCCATATATTGTAACTGGTACCTACAAAACCTAGCCCCAGCCCACAAAATCTTAAATCTTGAACCGTAGATTCCAACGTCACCCTAACTCTCTCTCTCTCTCTCTCTCTCTCTCTCTCTCTCTCTCTCTCTCTCTCTCTCTCTCTCTCTCTCTCTCTCACACACACACACACACACACACACACACACCACATCTCATTCACAAGCCATTACCTAACTCTTAGGCCGCGTCCACACCAAATACTTGGTAGTATGGGCGAATGAAAAAGGAATAGTTTGCATCACTGTATCCCCTACCATTTGCTTCACTGGACGCGAGCGGGAGCGGGTTAGAACTTCTATGGGTAACTGTGATGCAGAACAGCAATTATTTGGTTCGGACGCGGTATTGCTCATAGTTCTTTACCTACTCACCTTTACTCAACATCCCCACGCTTACCTAAAAACCCCAGCTCCTACACCTCGTCCCCGCCCAATCATCACCATCCCAGTCCCATCCTAGCCAAACGATCCCTACCCACACACAACAAAATCACAAACCCAACGATTCCTACCCACACACCACAACACTATCAGTAGTACCTCAACGGTCCCTATCCACACACCACGACAGTATCACTATAAGTAGCCGCAGCGAGAAATGAACGCTGTGGTGGGGCAGGCGGGATGACCTGGGATTCCCCCATTGTTGCCATATCCACATGTCACCGACCATAGAGGTAGGATGTCACCGACCATCGGCCACCGCTGCAGCCCCGCTCCATGATCCTTACCCTGTGTCTCTGGCTTTCTCTTTCTCTCTCGGTTTCTATATAAACTGCTGTATTTCCGAAACTAATTATGAAATTATTATGACTTTTGTTCCACACCACCACTGAGGTAAAAATCAAGGAGAGTTTTCTGTATAAAGGTTCCCCCCCCCTCCTAAATGTGGCATATGAGCGGGGGAGTGCGGCCTTGCCGATACCTCCGCCTGACCTATAATTATACACTCGCCAGAACTGACCTGCCCTCAGACAAGGGGGGGGAAACCTTTATACAGAAAACTCTCCTTGATTTTTACCTCAGTGGTGGTGTGGAACAAAAGTCATAATAATTTCATAATTAGTTTCGGAAATACACCAGTTTATATAGAAACCGAGAGAGAAAGAGAAAGCCAGAGACACAGGGTAAGGATCATGGAGCGGGGCTGCAGCGGTGGCCGATGGTCGGTGACATCCTACCTCTATGGTCGGTGACATGTGGATATGGCAACAATGGGGGAATCCCAGGTCATCCCGCCTGCCCCACCACAGCGTTCATTTCTCGCTGCGGCTACTCCAACTATTTTACCCACGCATCACAACAATATTTCTAACCCAACGACCCTTACCCATGCATCACAACAATATCACTAACCCAACGATCCCTACCCATACACGAAAGTAGTATCACTAACCCAACTATCCCTACCCAGACACCACAACAATATCATTAACCCAACCATCCCTACTCACACACCACAACATTATCACTGACCCAACGATCCCTACCCATACACCACAATACCAATGTCCCAATGATCCCTACCCACACACAAAAACAATGTCACTTTTACCTAGCAGTCCTCTGACCACACGTTACATACTTACCCACATCCTAGTCTCACCCATACCCAACAGTCCTATGCCCTGTCCCTACCCACTTACTAGCACCCCTTGCAAAAAACTTCAGCCCTCACTAACACACTCCGAACACACTAACTCAAATCATACTCTTAATCAAGCGCTCCCTGTCCACACATCACACCCCAACCCACTCACTCACACTCAACACCCTACCCACACCCCTCACTCAAATCCACACTAAATAATAACCCTACTGACACACCGAACAATACACCCCAATGACCCACACCCTACTCACCATTATTCGCCAAATCCTACATTTTTGCCTACACATCAACATCCTGCCCACAGAGACTCAACCTCCACCAGCACACCCAATCATCTCACCCCACTCACCCACCCTGTTCCCACTCTTAAACAAAACAAACTGCAACTTACATCTCCACTCATTCTCTTACACCCTAGTCTCACCCTTACCTATTTCCTACACTCACACTACAAGAACAAACATAACATCCCACACTTCTGGAACTCGCACCCAATAGCTGCCTACCTACACATCTCATCTACCCGCACACCTACAATCGTCTCTCATCCTTACTCTACAACTTCCATCCCCCAAACCCTAACCACACCAGTCCTACATTTACTCAACACCTACACATCTTACTCACTCACATACCTACAGTAAAACCTACTCTCACCCTTAACAACCCCCAGCGCCCCACACCCTAACCACACTTCATTCCTGCCTTAATGCAACAACCTCTACCTACATTCCATACCACAAACCTGTTCACCCACACCCTTGTCCTACCATTACACACAAACCCAGTAACACACAAACCCCCATATAACAAACCATTTCACTGCACCCCACTCACCCAACCAGGTCCCATTGTTCCACTATCCCCAACCCCTACACACCACACCTACCCACAACCGCATCTCATTCTCACCTAGCACAGTCATATACCCTAACATTATCCCACCCACTAACTCGAATACCAGTCTTGCGCAACAACTCCCTACCTACACAGCCCACACCCACACCCCTAGTCTCACCCGGGCCAACACCTGTACCTACACCCCCATCCGCACACCGGGTCCTCAAATTACACTCCATCACGAGATTTCCTAGGCTTCAATTCAGAGGGGAAGTAGTGGACGTGTGAAGGTGCTCCGGGAACCGTGTTATTCCGCTTCACCTCCTGCTGTCCCTTTCGTTCTCTCATTTCTCTTTCTTCTCCCTTTCTTCTCCTTTCTCTCGTACTCTCTTTACTGTTCTCTCCTGATTTTTGCTTTCTTTTTTCTTATGCTCTCATTTTCATATGCATCGTCCCTTGTCAGTTACCTGTTCTATAAACTTTGGTACTTTTCGCAGTCTCTCTCTCTCTCTCTCTCCCTCCTCTCTCTCTCTCTCTCTCTCTCTCTCTCTCTCTCTCTCTCTCTCTCTCTCTCTCTCTCTCCATTTTTTAATTAATTTGTCCCTGCATTTGGTCGTCGTGATCACCCGCCATGTTTCTCTACAATGTTCCATATTTTGGCAAGCTTATCGATATTATATGTTTCTCACTCACTACTATCTTCTCCATAACTTCTTGTTAACTTTTCTCACCCTCGGTCTACGCTTTCTTCATTCTTTTCCATTATGCCTTGGTTTATTTTTTTTTCTTTCTTCTTTCGTTTTGTTCGTGAGCGTGTGAGTTGCTTGTGACCTTGTCTTGCCCCCTTTAGTTTCTCTGTTCTGTTCTGTTAATTGCGCCATCTATTCTCTCTCTCTCTCTCTCTCTCTCTCTCTCTCTCTCACACATACAATTTTCATCCTTTTTCGCCCTCCTATCTTATTTCTCTTCTGGTTTACACCCTCCTGTTTTCTCATTCTCTGTTCTTTTCTCTTGTCTCCATCCTAGCTTTAGTTATTCCTTTATGATTCTCCCTCTCCCTAATTTACTGTCCTCGTCCCTTTCATCGTCTCTCTCTTATTAAATCCTTTTTCTTTTAACACATTCTATATTCTCCCTGTCTCCCTCCCTTGTACATGATTTCCTTCATTTTGTCACTTATTTCTTCCTTCCTTCCACCTTCAATCTGTCATCCGTAATTATTCCTTGTAAGTAATGGTAACAGGACTGTGGATGTTAGGAACAGGTTTCAGGTACTAGAGGACGAAGTGCAGGATGAGCCTAGCAGGATGATTCGGCATCAGGAGAAGTAGTTTTGCACTAAAGATTGTAGGAGGAAGAGTTTTTGCTTTCCAGGATGTAGGATACCAGGCGTGACTGAGAGTTTGATGACTTAGCAACACCTCAGAGGACTCGGTCTTTGTTACAGTTGATAGGGACTCATAATGTAGCTTCAGGCAAGTAAGAGGAGATTCTTTGGAAGTATAGGGACCTTATTAGGAAGTTCAAGGAACATCATAGGAAGATAGTTGTCTGTGGTTTGTTACCAAGATTTGACACTGGTTCTGTACTTTTCAGTAGAATGATAAGAGTCAATGGTAACCTAAAAGGTCTGTAGACAGGAATCTGTGATGTTTCTTGATGTCTGAGACAACTTTAGTCATGTCATTAGTTTGTATGGTAGATGCGGCCCTCATTTCAATAAGTTAGGAAAGGCTCGATTAGGTAGGGTTCTAATGACGATGGTGGCCATGCTTTAGGTAGTGATAAAGATGAACAGAGGACGTGTCAATGGCATAGCTGTTAAAAATCCACTCCCTGATGCAAATGGGGACAGGGTAAGTGAGGCAAGATCAACTCACCATGATAATCTGGTGAATGTGACCTCACCTCGGGTACAGGTTGAATATCAGGGGATTAGGGAGGAGGGAGGGACTGTAAGGTCATCAGCGGCACGAAATGTCGCCACATCGACTGAGGATATAAACAGTTAAACTGGGCTAACTTTAGTGTGTCCCACAACCCTACCATATCCAGCTGTATCATGAATATAATGCACGAGTATACGAATGTGAGGAGTATGATTTCAAAGCGAGATGAATAAGTTACCCACCTAATTACCGAAAATCCCAACATAATTATGATAACAGATTAATGGTTAAACCCTCGTGACAAGCACCGTATTGAAGAAGTATCGCAACAACACTATATAGTTTTTGAAAAATCGTGGCTGCACAAAACCAGAGGAGGAGTTCTAATATACAGTATATTGAGAACCATTTAAATGCAAAACTAATACCGGTAAGTAATTAAATGTTTAAACGAGGAAAAATACCACTAGTAAAAATAATTGACTGCATTATCTTAGGGGACTTAAATAGTCCGAATATTGATTGAAAAAATTTGTGTGCTGACACTGAGGGAAGCAGGTTGTTAAAACTGATACACGATGCATATTTAAGTAAGGCTGTGAATACATCAGCAAGCGATAATAATATTCTCGACCTTGCCCTAGCAATAGACAGTGATCTAATTAATTTACAGTATGTGATGGTAGAGAAAATTTTTGCAACAGTAATCATAATATCATTAGACTTGAATTTAACATCAACTGTACGACCAGTATAAATAGCTATTCATTTCCTAATTTTAAAACAGCTAACTTATATAATATGAGAAATGAAATTTCCAGAACAAACTAGAAATAATTACTACAGGTGGATAATGTCGAAGAAATTTGGGAAATATTCAATACTCGAATAATGCCTATCGAACGACATGATATACCGAGAATTACCCAAAGGAATGATGACATTAATGACTGCTTAGATGTCCAAGAATACTGCAGAAATCATTGTTCGCAAGCGACGAGCATATAAAAAAAATAAACGTACAGGAAATTACGATAAGGGTACCGATTATTTAAAACTACAGAGGTAATGTACGCAAATTGTTAGGAAAAGTAATCGAAACTACGAAGCGAAAAATTTTCGTGAAGCAAAAACAAACCCTAAATTATTATTTCATTATGCGAGGAGCATAAACAATGTAAAAGAAATCATCGGCTTTGTAATAAGCTCGGGAGGCGATCCCTTCCATGATAACCAAGCAATAGCAGCATTACTGAACGACTCAGTGCGATATGTTTTCACACAAGAAATAGTCTTAACATTTGCATCCCTCAGTCGGTTTTCTCAGGACCAGAAGATGATAAGTTATCAATCAACGAAGTGAAAGGACATGAAGTGTTAGATTATCTTCAAAAAATCGACCCAGCCAAATAAACTGGATCAGATCAGTCATCGCATACTGCGTGAATGTTACAGACGGATAGGCTAGCCCTTCCTAAAACTAAAATATTCAATAAATCCCTGGCTGAATGTTGAGTCCATAATTAACAGAAGCTCGCTAATATATCATCTCTCTAAAAAGGGCGATAAAACGCGTGCCACATATTATCGCCGAATATGCCTAACGTCAGTAGTATGAAATTAAAAAAAAAAAAAAAAAGTGAGATGAAATTATCGTGTTCCTGAATAGGTTTAATCTTTTAACAGATACTCAGTATGGACTTATCATGCCTCACAAATCTGCTTGAATTATTTACAAACATATACGAAAACTAGGTTGCAAAAATGCCGTCGCATATCACCTACTTAGATTTCCAGAAGGGGTTTGATAAGGTACCCCATCCAAGACTACTAGAAAAACTAAAAACCCGCGACCTCTCTAACAAATTATGTTCATAGATTGGTGATTAGTTAACGAATCACAATCAGCGTGAAGTGATAAACAGCGACTCATCAGACTGGCTGGAAGAAACGAGCAGTGTTCCTTAAGGGTCATTTCTAGGACCTATTCTTTTTACTATTTATATCAATTGCTTAGAAAATGAACTCACTTTGAAGGTAAAGATACGAAAATTGAGGGCAAAGTAATTGCGAAAACAGACTGTGAATCGATACAAAACGATCTGGATAACTTAATAATTGGGAGTGCAGAGTGGCAGATGAAATTTGATGTAAATAAATGTAATGGCGACAAACAATATTAAATTTGAATACAGCATGCTCGATACTCCAATGAAGGAAGTAAAGGACGAGAAGAATCTAGGAGTTATTATTAGTAACCACCTTAAAAACTCGAAACAGTGTATAGCAACCAGTAGCCTAACAAGGCAAACAAAATGTTCGGCTTTACTGCAAGGATCATTGGTCATAAAACACCCTATGCAGTCTCTAAACTTTATACGTTATTAGTTAAATCACACCTAGCATACTGTGTACAGCAATGGTCCCCAAATCTTACTATGGACGAAGAGAGGCTCTAACGAGTGTAGTGCAAGCCACAAAAATTATCTCATCGCTAAGAAATTTACCACACGAAGAGCGACTAAATTTGTACAATTTGACGATGTTCCATAACTTGTTCGAAGTACAGAATGATACTGTGACTAAAAATAGTGGAATTATTCGAAAGCAAGAGACACAACACTCATATAGGGAAAAATTACCCTAGTTAACAATGGAATCGGCTACCTGCAACAGTAGTTACTGCAAAAACTATTGACACGTTTAAAATTTGGCGAAACAAATGTTTTCAGACTGCAATCTGTAACTAACTTAGTAATGTTTATTTCCAGGTTGAAGTGACGCTAACGACTGTGAGACGTTCGATTAATAATGGGAACATTTGGCGATTGTGTTTTTGTTCTTACGTTTTCCAGATCTGTAGAGCAGTGATTATGCAGTGCCTAGTCGTTCCCCTTCAGCTTGTCGTACAAAATTTCCATGCTTGTTCTTTTTATAAAGCAGTGGCTTTTTTTTTCTATCTTTTTCCTTCCGGTTTAACGGGTTGGTGTGGTGGGTGGGGGATAACCTTCATCTTTTCTATCCTTTTCTCTTTCACGTTGGTTACATCATAGTGGAATTAGCCCTCTTCCAGCAGATAACCTCGACATAGGTTAACAAGCCTCCTGTTATCTGTACGGTACTCTCTCTGCACACCTATGCACTCCTTCTCTGAATATTTTCCAAGTTCCTTTCAGTGCCCTTGTACTTTTTTTTTCTTTTCTTTTCTTCTCTATCCATTCATTCATCCATTTTTCTTTCAAATATCTCCGTCCTTCCGTGACTTTTTCTTTCTTTTTGTTCTTCCTTTCTTCTTTCAGTTCCTCCCCTTCCGTATTCTCTCCTGCTTTACATTCTCCTTTCTCACTCCAGTGTTCTTTCCTTGTTTTAATTCCCCACTTGTCCTCCTCACTCTTTAGTTCGTTCTTTCTCTTCTTTCTTTTGTTCCTCTTTACTTTCCCTTTCATCTCATTCAATCATTTCTATTTTGTTTTGCTCCTCTTCTCTCCTTCCTTCCTTATTTCATTTCCGCATTTTCTTCTCGCTTACCTTCCCCGTTCTCCATTCCCTCCTTTATCTTGGTTTCTCCTTCCTCCTTCCTCATTCCTTCTTCCCCATTTCCCTTCTCTCACTCCTTACGTTCCCCCTTCTCTCATTCAACCCTGTCTTCCTACTCTCATTCCCTCCCTACCTCACTCCCTGTCTGTGCCTAACCCGTGACGTGCCTCCACCCTCGCTTGTTCTCTAAATATTTTTCCTCCTGCCTAACCCTATCTGTGCTTGCCTGCCTGTCTGCCTCTCTTTGTGCCAACCTTCCGCCTGCCTGCCTTTTTTCTCAAAACCTTATCCAGAGGGACTATTATAGATCATTATTTTCGATACTATCACACGACTATCTTCAGCTGGGAGATTTTTCGAATTGGGGGGATTAGGTATACCTGTAGTGTTTAGTAATCCCTTTGCTGTAAGAAACTCCACTCCAGCGATACTGAATAATCTGTTCAGTTGTCAAAATAAAATGAAAAAGACATCCCTGGGAGCCTGCAAAATCTTCTTGCCCCTCCCCCTCCCTTTTTTTCCTGCCCGCCTTACCACCTGCCTCTCTTCCTTGCCACAAGTCAGCCTCAATAACCACCAACCTGCTTCCATTACCAATTGCCTGCATGCCTCTACCAGCTGGCCATCTGCCTTTCTCAGCACCTTCTTCCCCGCTTTTTCTGCTTCTCTTAATACCTGCCTCTCAACCTTTCCTGTCTCTCTAACTACCTACCTGCCTGTCACCTTTACCACTTGCCTGCCTATCTTCCCCCCCTGTCTACCTCCATTACCACCTACCTTACTGCCTTCCGTTATCTCTGCCTCTTTTTCATACCATCTGTCTTCCTGCATGCCCCTGCCTGCATCCTGACAACATGCCTCCCTGCCTTGGCCTTGCCTATCTCCTTTACCACCTGCATCCCTACCTTACCCTTGCCTACCTCCTATTCTACCTGTTTGCTTTCCTTTTCAGTTGCCTTCGTGCCTCACTTGCAACCTGCCTCGTCCGAGCCTGCCTTCCATACCACCTCTCTGCCTCCCTTACTTTCTATCTATCTTCCTTACCACTTGCATTCTGTCCTCCCTCCTCCTGCCGGCCTCTCCTTCCTGCCTCTCTTGGCACCTGTTAATCTCATTGTCTCGTGTCCTGACTATCTCTCTCCTCTTCTAACCTATTCTTCCGTCCGCCTACCTGTCTTCCAGTGTACCTTCCTCCTTTTCTGTCCGCTTGTATACTTGCCCTCATGCCTGCCTACCTGTCTCCCCTTCCGCCTGTTCTACCCCCTTCGTACCTCCCCTGAAGACTTCCTGCTTCCTTCCCGCCTTCCTGCTTCCTTCCCGCCTGCTTGAATCCTTCCCTGCCTGTCTGCCTCCCAGCCAGCTTGTGTCGGGCACAGCTGTCAGTCACTGTCTGTGTGCCAGAGGGCTGATTGCGGTGCGTGTGTGTGTGTGTGTGTGTGTGTGTGTGTGTGTGTGTGTGTGTGTGTGTGTGTGTGTGTGTGTGTGTGTGTGTGTGTGTGTGTGTGTGTGTGTGTTTTATGTTTTATTTCACGTTTATGTTTTGCACCCCAGCCCACCTCCTTTGTTTCTTTCCTCTCTTCTCCGTTGTTTCACAGGTTCCCATCTCATCCAGTCACCCTTCCTTTCATCTCCCTCCACCCTCCTGTCCTTCTCACTTCACCCTCAGCATTTTTTATCCTCCCCTCTCTTCTCATTATCTTATCACACCTCTTTCTCTATCGCCTCACACCAATTTTTTTCCTCTCCCCTTCCCCTCGCCGTACTCCCTCTGAATTTTCCTCATCTTACTTTTCCCCCAACGTTCCATATCCTCTTACCTCCTCCTTTTCTCTCCTCGTCCTTACTGACTCCCCTCTCTCATTCCATTCAGTCTTGCCTTCTTCCCCCTGGCACATAGCCCTTTCATGATTTCTCTTCTATTCCACTCATCTTTGATTCCTCTTTCCTCAGCCTCTCCTTCCACTTTTTTACTTCTTCCTTATGTCTTCCCTAAACCTTTTCATTACCTTCTCTCTCTCTCTCTCTCTCTCTCTCCGTTTTCCATGCCTTCTTTCTTCGTTCTTTCCACTCTTCTCACCTACTTCCTCCTCTCTGTCTGACCCTTTCCTCCAGTCCTTTATCTTTCTATCCTCGTTAATTTACATCCCCTCCCTTCGCGCTCTCATTTTCTCTCCCTCTCTTTTCTTTCCTCTTTTATTCCTCACTCTCCCTTCCCACTCACCGACTATTATTCCACTTCTCTCCCTCTCCCAAACCCTCTCCCTCCCTATCTGTATCACCTCATCTTTTCAGTCAGTTCCTCTGTTCTTTATCAGTCTCCCCCACCCCAACACCCACCACTCTCCCACCCTGTCATCCCTTGCCTTCTCCACACGCAAACCTACCACATTACCTCCTGATCCCCTCCCCTCCTCTCCTTTCATTATCATCATCATCATTATTCCCCCCCCCTCTCTCTCTCTCTCTCTCTCTCTCTCTCTCTCTCTCTCTCTCTCTCTCTCTCTCTCTCACACACACACACACACACACACACACACACACACAAGAATATTTCCCCAAACAAACTCCATTCCTCCCTTCCCCCCTCACCCTCCTCCCTGGACCCCCCCCCTTCCTCCTCACCTCCCTCCCTTGACTCCCCCTTCCCACCCTCCTTCATTAGCCCTCCCATCCTCTCCTTGTCCCTCCCTCCTCGTCAAAGGTTACTAAATAATGAGTGAGGGTAATTTATGAAGTAATGACCGCTAACGAGGGCTAATAAAGGCTAATAGGGATGAGAAAAACGATAAATTAATCAAGGGAGAGGAAGGGATTGCTTTAATATCTCACCAGACCCTATTTTTCATTTTCATCATCGCGGGAGAGGGGTGGGAAGGACGAGAGAGATAGACGGCGTTAGGGAAAAGGGAGGCAAAAGGGAGTGAAGAGATAAGGAAGAGGAGGAAAGAAGAGAGGTAAAAGGAACATTATAAACATAAATTAAGTCACAAGCTATCAGGCACAGTACATATTCAGAGGTGACAAACCCTGTTCTGATTAATCCATATACTTTGTGATCAGATGTTAAAGAACTGTTTGGTGAGATTGTATTTTGACTGATTCCCATGTAGATTGTACACTGACAGACTAATGCATTTCTTTTAAACGGACATTTGTAATGATTTGTTTCTTAACTCAGGCATCATTTTAGTCACCCATTGTTGTGATTGCTTCAGATCTATATAACTTCTCACTCCATGTCTGAACAAGCAGGGAGTTGTATATACTAGTATGCGGTGAATAAAGAACAATACTTTGCTTAATTTCTTTACCACCTATGTGGACACATGGGTTGGTTGAAAAAAAAAATCCTTTATCATTCCTAAATTTTAGCCTGGATGAAATGCTTGAGTTGACTACTATTCTTTGTATACTAAATCTATTTTTATGACCAATATTTCGAGCCTAACATCATCCAAATTAAAAAATCAGTTGGAATGTTGACACTCAATAGTTCATCAAAACTCCTTAGAACTTGCTGTCTTATGATGGCGTATCCAAACTGTCGCCATTTTTTGCATCATAGGCAAGTTTGGCTTACTGAAAAAAAAAAAAAAAAAGCATTATTTACACAAATAAGAGATAAGATCCTAATCTGAACCTTATGGCACTTCACCCTCAACATTTTCTAGCCTCACTTAATTCATTTATTATGACGCCACTAATACATCCAGGCCTGTTGAAAATGAAGTCATGAGCTAAGTTCCTCAAGGAGTCTTTTGTCATGAGCGATGTGGAATCCTTTCTAATAATCAAGATGTACAGTATCAGCAAACTGTTTCATTAAATATGTGAACAATTTAATTTAAAAATTCAGTGAAAATGGTATCATAAGAGTAGGCCTAACATCCAGTATGGATTCTATGAATCTTTGGTGAAACTTCCTTTTTCTTTTCTTTGTGTTTTCTTTTTCTTTTCTCTTCTTCTTTCCTTGCCTAGTTTTTCTCTTCCTTCTTCTTCTTCTTCGTCCCATAAGGACTTCGCCGTCAACAGATTCTCATTTGCACTTTCTATGCATTCTTCAAATATGCTTTTACCTCCTTACTGAATTTCATTTATCCATTCAACAGTGCCACATTTTGCCCTTTTAGCAATTTCTTCGATAATAAAGATCTCATTAGTTTTCCTGTTACTGAACCCGTCCTACTTGCTCATCCCTGCAGACATTCTGGAAAATCTCTCAGAATTTTACCTTCCATTCGCAACTAACATTTAATCTGCAGACAAGCGTGTCGGAAGAAGACGTTCAAGCAAAATCTTTTTACTTCCAGGTTACTGATACGTCCCTTAAAATTACTGACATATCTCATCAGCTACGCCTCTATCACACTCCATTTTGCCACTCGTCCAGGAAAGGGCTCCTCGAGCTCATCGCCACCTCTCTGTACACAGCAATTTTATGCTGCTTTCGCTCTTTTATCCCATAAATTCCGTGAGTAATAAAATTTCACTAACTATTATTATTTCCTTTCGAAAATGTATTTACTTATTATCATCATCATTACTGATCTCCACCTAGATGCATGAAGATGAAAGGAAATCCTGTGATAAAATTATTTTCCAACCATCTTTTGGAAAAAAAAATAATGAAGACCATTCATGCATGATACAGAGATATTTGGGATCCCACTGTTCAACTATTTTCAATCACTGTCACTTTCACCTTCTCAGACCTGAACTTGACATACATACACCTCGAGCTGACATTTGTAGTCTCTCATTCCATTCAGCCACACCTATTTCATCAACAAAGCAACTCCTTCCTTACATCTTCCTTTCCCATTCATTCCCAATCTTACACATTTCACATCCTCCCACTCCTCCACTTCACACCCTTTCATCTTCGTTTCACACAATGCTATCACAGCATATCTCGCACTCTTGAACACATTCACCACTTCCACCCTCTTGCTCTCCTCGTTCACACCTCTCACATTCTACGTGGCCACGCAAGTCTGCCCATTTGGGTTGGGGCCCTGGGCAGGTATTGGGCCCTCCGAGGCTCTCTGAAACAACCGCCATGATTAAGTGATTTTGGATAGGGGAATCTGGGGAACACTTAACCCTGCCAGAAACCCCGGTTATACGGTTACCACCCAGCGTAGTAAATGGTTTTCTGGGTACAGGTCACAATTTGGCTTGTCACTCAGTGTAGAGCTCATATGGCATCACTCTACATATATATATATATATATATATATATATATATATATATATATATATATATATATATATATATATATATATATACACACACAGATAGTAAGGGTAGACTGGAATACCAGACCCACTCCCACTCCACCAGCAAATTAGGTCATCACGCCCCTCGTTTTTCGCTACATGTGTTTTACGACTAGAAAAATTGACAGTCTTTAATAAGGCGTTCAAAACGCAAGAATCAACTGAACTCAAATACAAATCATTCTATCAAGGAAGGCCTGATGTTGAAAGTGGTTCGAAATCTTTGTGAACTGTAAACTATAGTATAGTGACTTTGAGCTGTATTAAAAATTGGGATTGGGAAGGCATAGGAAAGTCCTGCATATTTAGAAGTCATTTTTGTAATCCACTACGAAAGCAGAACATTTACCGTTTCTCTACCTTGCTACATGATGAATTCTTCCACCAGACATGCCGAGTAACCATGACTGATGATCCTGCTTATTCTGTATATGACTGTGAGAATACGACCACTTGTTCGATTTATTCAACTGATCCGACGACGTATTTTTTTCCTTTGCTCTTGTTGCCAAGAAACGATTGTATTTCTCCTCATGAAGGGGATAATAACGGCCATAACTGATCTAATCAATTCAAAATCTTTCTCCTTAAGTAGATGCAATCGTCCGGAAATATCTTAAGATGATAATTTCGTTCCTGAGCTTTAGGAATTAATTCAAAAGATTTCCTTGACCGACATCTTCTGTAGGACATCTTAAATAAAAGTATTAATCTTCATCAAGGCGCAGTTGATCTATCAGTTCCTCTGATATAGTGTTTGGTACATCCAACGTGGTACAGAACAAGAGCTGTATTTATGGTACTAATGATCAATCACTGCCTCAGTTACATGTCTTGCTTCGTCATGCACTGGTTAAAATTTCAAAGAAGAAGCAGTAGCATAGTGGGAAAAGGAGAAATAACATACCTGGTCGGGCTGCAGTGGGGCACAGCTGGACAGGGGCTGCTGCTCTATACACTTTACTTTATATTCTGAGAGTTATTGTAATAATTCCGTCAGCATCCTTGGTCAATCTCTTAAGATCACGGAAACTGTGAACATGCTGCAAAAGAAGAAAAATGATGGTTAGTAATATGGGTTTAAATGAAGAACCTGGAACAACCAGCGCTCTTCGTAAGTTTTGGTGACAAACAGTAAAACATAAATGCAGCTATTGCAATGTTCATAATACAGAGGGGAGGGGGGTGACACACTTAAATACAATGGAGATCCATGGATACAGGCTATGTAGGAGGACCCACTGTGGATCATAAAAAGACCCCCTCAGATAAGACTTGTTCATTATTGTTACGAGCGTTACATATGTTTTACATACATGACCATCAGCAAAGTGAATAAAAACCATACTTTTTATTATTATCATTTTGAAAGTTAGGAAACGAAGCAATTGATTTGCAACTTTTTAACGATGTTCATCACACTGGGAAGAATACTTAAATTGCAAAGTTCGTAATATTGTTCCAAAACTTATTACATGATTATTTTAGTCACTGTAGCTCATTCTATCATGTGAAATATGCTAATTTTATTGACGATTTGTTTAATTTCCTCCGATAGAAAATATAGAAATGTGCATCTTCAGAGCTCATGATTCAAGGAAGGCTTTGAATATGGCACACTCCATACATATTTAGTTTTAAAATATCTCTAATCATATTGGATATATTGAATCCTGTTCCATTAAACAGCACTCTGGTATCCGTTATCCAATGCATATGGGCAGATGTTGACCTAATTTCCAAATTATTTACCACAGGTAGCTTAGTGCAACCAGCTGTAAAAAGCTATCTCGGCTCGCCTCCACCCATCCCCTAGCTTGGAGGGCCACCACTGTAGAAGATGATGTCCCGCCAATAAACTGACCTATTTCGAACACTGATCTAATGAGTATATAGGAAGGAAGATAATACTTTTCGATGACCAACATATGAATGAGGTTGTAGCTTTTCTTATTTAACATTAAATTACCTTTACCATCATCATTTAGTAAATAAATGATAGAAGAAAGTATTATACATGATTCATTCTTTTCGGCTGCACAGTGCATGAAGAAAAAAATAATAATAAATTTATTTTTGATTAAAGCTTGTATCAGTTCTTCACTAAGAAATAAACTGTGTATTAACTAGAAATTCAAAGAAGTAATACCATTCAGTTAGAACAGAAGCTTACAATGAGGAGACAAATTAGCACATTCTTATGTATCACCTTACTTTTGCTAATGTAATAACAGATCAGTATGAACTGACATCAATATTAAACCTTAATAAATGAAATATAATTTAGTTCACTCTATAAACTTTACTATTGTAGGTGTTACTACTCTTACTGAAATAAATGGTGTAAACTCTATACTTTTCTAACAGATATGTGAATCTAAGGAACCTGAATATGCTAATGCTAGGTGAAGATTGGAGAAACAGGCTACCTGGCAGAACATAAAGTTAAACACAAATGGTAAACAGACTGTATATTCAGGGTAAAAGCAGCTTTTAACGGTGAGACAAAGGGGGAGCAAATGCTTAGAACACTCAAGCAGCATTTCAATGGATTAGAGGGAAATAAAGTGAAACAACAATTCGGCAATTTCAAAAGATTTCGATGATGGGAAAGCGCATGCACGCAATCCCTGAGTAGCCATGGATAATAAACTCCAAGAACAGTCACCCAGACGTAATGCAAACACACGGGACGATATTCCAGGTACTTCTTCAATACATTCACCAAAACACACGATTAGTCGGCAGGAGATTCAAGCAGTACAATCAACAAAGCAGACTCCACGGGGGGAATGAGAGGAGACAATGATGGGAAAGAAAAGGGATGGGGAGAAGAGATATGGGAGAGGAAAGGAGGAAAGGGAGCAAAAAAGAGGAAGAGAAGGAGAGTAAAATAAGAGAAGGATTGAAACAGAGGGAAGGATAAAGAGAAAATGGGATAAAGGAAGGAAAGAGGAAAGAGAAGAAGCATAGGTAGGATTGGTTGAAAATACGGGGGATAGATGAGAACAGAGAGAGAGAGAAAGAGAGAGGGGGGAGAGGAAGAGTAGAAAATGGAAAAGGGGTTGGGAAGAGGGGGAAATTAGAAAGGGTGTAAGAGGTAGGCAGAAGAAAGAGGTAAACGAAAAGGAGAGAGAAGGGGGAAGAGGAAGATATGGGAGAGGGAGGGAAAATTTAAGAAAATGTACAGAGAAGCGAATAGTAAAGAGGGAAAGGGAAAAGGAAATGAAGGAGAAGGGGAAAAGAAAGCAGAAAAAGGAAGAAAAGAGAATGGAAAAGGGAGATAGAAGGGGAAGAAATGAGAGACAGAAAGGAAAGAGAAGAAAAGGAGAGAGCGAATGAAAAGAGCAAGAAAAATCAGCAAGGGATTACAAGATGCCATAGTGCATCAAAAGCTTTTACGATCCATAACGAGACGGTACCGCGAATGAATTTACCGAGTGCATACTGCTACTGCAATGGTGTGAAAAGTATAGCAAAGATGAATGTCTCCCCCATCCACCTCTCCCACCTGTAGTGGGGAAGAGGAGTAATGTACACAAACCTAGACTTGTTACCTATCGTAGAGCTTGTTTTTCCTCACTTGTAACTCGTTTCTTCTTACTGTTTACTCGTTTGTGGTTGCTTGGTCGTAGAATTGTTGGCATCATGGAATGCTCGTGGTTTCTTCTACAGGGTATAATTGTTGTTTCTTGCTGTATGGTGCAACCTTGTAGCTGATTTTGGTTGCCGACTCACCGGCTTGTAGTTTACTTGTAGAATCATAATATCTTGTTTTGATTGTAGAATTGATTCTTAATTTGTTCATTGATTGTTGACAGAGATTAGTCGGCTTCGTCTACCGCTGTTGTTTATCGTTGTAGCGGTTCTGGGTAGTCGGTTGCTGCATATAAAGTTGTAGGACGTCGTATGGCGGAAACTTGTAGCAGTTCTTGTTTTCTATCTTGTTAATATACATTCAACAGTAGAACTGTTATATTCTTTGTTAAATGTAAAGCTAAAATCGTAAATTCTTGTAGTTTATCGTGAATCGTAGAACTGAATCTCAGCAAAATGTTGATTTTAAATAAAATCGTGAGGAGTTAATTGACTGTAGTTGTAGTAGTTCGCAGTATCGCTGCCACCAAACATCGCTTAGCTGTAGCCGAGGTTTTTCCAAAAATGTTAGATTATAGGGTTGTAAGCGGAGAGACTTCAAGTTGGTCCTGTCGTGGATGGCAGGGGAAATAGGGGTTTGATTGTAGTTTTATTCTCAAAGGGAGTTATCTTGACAAGAGCAGTATTAAGGTGAGGGTGGTTTATGCTAGCTAAAACCGTGCCCTCTACTCCTGCCTTTTCCACCGTGCTTCTTCCCTCTCCTATCGCGTCCTAACCCATTCTGACCAGTATCTCCAATTTCCGAATATGACTTGTTGGGTCATGTGTGTGGGCACGTGAATGAGTCTGTGGTGATTTTCATCAGGTATGTGGTACGACTTTTCCATTACGTCATGATGTGCTGTGTGCTGCATCCACTAGCTAGAATCTCCACTGCTGTTTCCTCCAGCTCTCTCGAATTTAGGCACGACTTTCCTGAAACCTCTATATTATATAATTCCAGCATATTAATGTCTCTAACGGTAATGTAGTGTGTTATGATAATTTAGTGCCATCGAATAAAATGCTATATCATCCATTCTTACTAGGCAGTCAGTTGATAATTCTCCTGTCCTTGTACTCTCCTGTTCTTGCTTTAGGATAAATTCAGTCCCGTACAAGTGGGAAAGATGGTTAAGATGACCATGTTTAAGAGAAAACTATATATCTGTCTATCTATCTATTGCCAGACGCCTCAACCCCGTACGGGGTGGCCACAAACAAATCGCCTCCACGTCGCCCTGTCTCCCTCGATTTCACTGCCCTGCTCCCAGCTCACACACCCCTCTCTCATATACGTCTCCACTCCATCCCTAGAGAAGAAATAGAAAGGAAGATGAGAATGATCGTATCAGTAACAGTAGTAGTAGTAATGGTGGTGGTGGTGATGGTGGTGGTGGTGTATCAGTAATAGTAGTAGCAGTAGTAATATTAGTAGTGGTGGTGGTGTTGGTGGAAGTAGTACTAGTAGTTGTAGCAGTAGTAGTGATGGTGGTGGTGGTGGTAGTAGTAGTAGTAGTACCAGAGGTGGTGGTGGGGGTGGCAGTAGTAGTAGTAGTAGTAGTAGTAGCAGAAGCAGTAGTAGCAGCAGTAGTAGTAGTAGTAGTAGTAGTAGTAGTAGTAGTAGTAGTAGTAGTAGTAGTAGTAGTAGTGGTAGTAGTAATAGCAGTAGTAGCAGCAGCAGCTGTTGTAACAGTAGTAGCAGCAGTAGCCCTAGGTTCATCTGAAATGTTAACCTAGTAGACTGAAGGTTGAAAGTGTCCTCTCGCAGTGCACAACCTCCTGGGGGACAGGGAGAGAGATGAGGCACGTTTCTATAACCGGATAGTGGAGCAACCCGGTTATGTCGGTGCCACCACGCGAAGGCGTCCCTCTCCAGCACCGAGAAGAACAGAAACAAGTGAAATGTATGGTTGTTAAATGGATGAAGGACAACAGGAAAGTATGATGCAGCGTAGTGGAATCATAAAGAGAGAGTGAAATTAAATGAGGTCAAGGGAACAGATAAAAGAAAACAAAGAAAGGAAAACACAAGAATGATAGCCAAGAGGTGAGGAAAGAGAGAAATTGAAATGAATTAGTAGTAAGTGGAATAACTAGACTAGAACGACAACTCAAGAAAAGAAGGGAAACTGCAAATAAATGAAACGGCAAAGGATGAGATGGGAAGATAAAAAAACAGTGATAACTAGAATGGTACTCAGTAGAGCGCATACCTCCGCCAAGGCCCAACATGCAATTCCTTTTAATTCAACCAAGTCTAATCCAGTATGGAAAAAGACTACCTCCTTATAAAAGCATATTTCAATCCGCTAGATCCGAAATTTTATATGGATCCACGCCAAACTGTACACATTCGTAGATACCAACATCCTTAATATGCCTATTTTTTTTTTCATCAAGATCCATGCAATATTCACTGAAAAATTTACGAAAATGCCGAAAAACGCCCTAACTCACAATGTTAAAGAAAGTGAAAAAAAAATCCTGGAGCCGCACCTTTATTCGGATCCGCACCAAAATTTAATGGAGTCTATTCTGGGCCAAGGCCCATTCTTCTACCACGTTTCATGGAAATCCGTTTAGTAGTTTTTTGTGTAATCTTGCTCAGAAACCAGCAAACAAACGGACAGGGGTGAAAACATAACCTCCCTGGCGGAGGTAATAAAATAATACAATAATTCTTTCTATCAAAAGGGTAGTTAATATATCAATGGGCACCGCTGATTTTCGAGTATGGTGATGAAAAAACGTTGGAAAATGTGATGTAGACGTGATGATTTGAAATGTCTTCATTCCCTCTGATCTACGGCACTGTTTATAGCAATGATTCGTCACCATGCTTCTGAAGTGATGAATTAGCTCGGACCCGACAGGTGCCCACTGATCCCCTGGAAGGACTATAAGGCCAGGTATTTGACCCTGCTCTGTGCCCTTGACCTGTGATTAATTGTTCTTAAAATCCAATTGCTTCGTCCTTACCTGACCCTCAGCCCATCCACCAGGTTTGGTTCAAACCAGATAAAAATTGCACAAGTGTATCTTCATTGTAACCTTGACCTTCGACTGAATTTTCCGAAAACAAAATGATTTACTCCTTAGTAACTTACGCCCGACCATAAAGTTTCATAGAAATTAATTCAGGCTTAGGCAAAAGGGTTAGCTTTATGGCTGTCCTGTGACCTATTCCTTTGGATAATTGTCCTCAAAACCGAATCACTTCACCCCTCATCATTCCACCAACCCGTCACCGAGCTTAGTCAAAATCGTATTAGATATTTTGGGGTTAACCTTGCCCTTGACCTATCACATGACCTATTTCGGGGGAAAATGATAAACTGATTCTTCGATAGTTCTCAGTAATTACGTCAAATTTGGTGCAATTCCATCCTGTAGCGTAATTTTCCTAAGAGGAAGACAGACAGACAGACAAACAGCAGAACGGTCAGGCGAACCGGATCATACGCATAACCCCCTCGAGTTTTTCATCGTTGGTGTTCGAGTAATGCATAAAGTAGGGCAGGCAAGGGAATGGGATCAGGACCAGGAGAGGAAAAATTCATTGATGAAGTTCAAAATGGAAAGCAAACTAGGAGAGGGGTACGATGCGAAAAAAAATATATATTCTGTATTATGAAGGCAGTGGTGAAACTGGGAATAAGAAGAGAGATGATAAATTTATGACCAGAAAGCAAGAGAAAAATTACTGTCAAATGGTGGAAAAAAAGAAGAGTGGAGGCTAAAAACTGAAAGGGGAGCAGCGAAGCGGAGCAGAAGGAAAATTAACAGTTGAAGACAGTAATAAATTCTAAAGGTAGAGAAGTGGAGAAAAGGAATGACAAGAAAGAGGGAAGAATATGATGTGATACTTATATAAGTGAAGGAAGAGTGTCAACAAAGGAAAATATACAAACCTAAAGGCAGAGGAGGGGAAGAATATAAGAATAACAGGAGGGGAAGGGAAGGGAGAAAGGTTAACAGCAGAAGAAAATTATAGAAAAATGTAGAGAGGTAGAGGGGGAGATATGAGAAAAGGAATAGTAGGAGAAGAGGGCGTGGGTTAGATAGGATGACGACATTAGAACGTAACAAAAATAATGTTAAAGTTGAGAGGTGAAGGAATATAAGGAGGAGAGGGGAGGGGAGGGGCGAAGGGAATGGCACAGAGGTGGGAGGGGAGAGATGGAAGACATAGGTGGAGGACAGGGAGGGAAGGGTGAGGAGGCAAGGGGTGGGAAGGGAGGGATGAGGGGGGAGGGAGGGAAGCCTAGGGGGGTGTCGCTCCAAGCTCATATTCGTGTAAATTAATTTTGCTAAGATGGGGAGGAATCACGACAGGGACGGGAGAAAGGGAACAGAAGAGCGCACTGGAAGAGGGAAGAACGTAGAAAAGAGAAAACATGATATGATATGGAAGAGCAAAATAGGTGAATGAGGAAGGAGAGAACGCTAGGCCACAGCAGGAAGAGATAAGAAGGGAAGGCAGACAAGAGGAAAGACGGGAGAGGGAAAGAGATAACGGGAAGTAGAAAAAGAAAACGGAAAAGGAGAAAACAACTGATATGATGTGGTGAAGGAGAGAGGGGATGGAATGAGCTGGAATAAGAAGCGAAAAGAAAGGAAGGAGGGAAGGAGAAAGGAGAGAACACTAGATAACAGGCAGAGAGAAGAAGGGAAGTTTAGAGAAGGAGGAAGAAGGAATGGGAAGAAAAAAGAAGGGAAGTATATGGAAGGAGGAAGGAGGCATAGGAAGAGGAAGGAATAGGAAGAAGAACAAAGGGAAAGAGGAAAAGAGGAAGGAAGACTATGAGGATGGAGGAAGGAAGCGAGAGAGAAGGGTAGGTTATTTTATATGATTAGGAAGAATAGAGGCGGAAAGGAGGAAAGGGGAGAGATGGGGAAGAATATTAAAAATGATTAGGATGAGAAAGGAAGGGAAGGAACGGGTAAAATTCCATAGCACATCTTCGTAAGCTGAAGTTTTGCATATCACAGCGCATCTATACCCCTTCATTTAAAGGGACTTTTTTATTTTTTATCTTTCCCGAAAAAGTAAGACATTTTTTGGTGAGTTGAGACATAGCCTTTACTAACCACTTCGCTGCTGCATATCATTCCCTAAGTTGGATAGTACTGGCTGGAGGGAACAAAAATATGGACGAAAAAATGTCGCCTGAATTGAGAGCATTTATCACAGTCTAGCATGTCATACTCTGCATCGGTAACATAGAGCAGAATAATAAGCCGCAAAATTTAAAATATATCGTTAAAGAAGAGGTGGTGCGAAATCACGTAACTCGACCAGAATACCGCCAAATGACGCGATATCTGATAGATAAGAGTGGATGGTCGGGAAAAGTGAGGGGAGATTAAGTTCATTTCTTTAACTTTTCTGACTATAACGAGTTCCCCACTACCTGGAGTCTTGCTAAATTCACTCTTTGAATTCTAGTATGTATTTTAAAATGTATTCTTGCTGGTATTGGATAATTTTATTCATCTTAGGAGAACCCTCTGGTAGTTGAAGGGATTAATGAAGGCTGTGTGTACCACCTCCCGGAAGCAAAATTTGTTTTACGTTCAATGAAAAAAATTGAGAAATATCAAGATTACATTACACGTCACGTTGCCATACGGTATGCCAGTAAAATGATCATATGGTAAAAGGGATAACAAGAAATGGCAATGATACCAAGGGAATAGTTGCAAAGTGTATCCAACCTTTTCAATGAGATGGGTCTCATGTGGTTAATGAAATTGGCTTACTGAAGGAAATATAAATAAGATGACATCATGATGAAGTGGAATTAAAATTATGAACGAATGAAAAGAATACAGTCTACGATGGTTCATAAAGCAGTAAAATATAAGAGTGACTAAACAAGAAAGAAGAAAATAAATCAGAGGCATTCACATTTATGTGTGAATCGTGTTGGGTGAGCAAACCTACTATTGTCATTATAACTAAAAAATGAAGCATGGCATCTCACCTGCCTAATAATTAACGCTTTAAAGTAAAAAAAAAAAAAAAAGTCATAAGAAACATCTGTTACGTCCTCGTCCTACCCTGCCACAGGCTCCAATAGCAGTAGTTCAGTATAGGAAGGATGTTGCCCAGTGAGTTGTTCTTCCTATGGTCAGCCTTTAGGTGTACAGTACACAAGATCAGCTGAGGCGAAAATAAACACTGGCTCCATAAAGTTCAGTCTTTAATTTCCAAATAATTACACAATGTTTTCCAACTTCACTTCACTGTTCTCAGAAGCACTGGAGCTATATAGACTTTACCAACTGCTATTACACTTAAAATGACAACACTTCACAGTTATTACATTTAATGCTTGACAACACTTCACTGTCGTTACACTTAATACTTGACAACATTGCACTTTTCACAAGTACCGAAAATAATCTTCACTGACAGTAATTACACTTAATGCTTGCCAGCAACACTTCACTAACAACACTGCACTACACTCAAACAGAACTGAAAACCAACTGAACTAGAAAAAGTCTCTACCTCATCTTTATATAAGCTTGCATTACTCAAGAAAGTTCTTCATTCTATGAGAATAACAGTTGCCAACTCGGAGATATCAAAACATGCCAGAGTAGTCTTACATTACATAACACTCTAAATCATTTACCATACGAACTTAAATTACATAATTTAACAAACAATCACTAAATAAAACATTATAAAGAAAAGGAGCACAAAATTATTACATAACTTACGGAATAACCATGCCCACCAACAGCAGGTAAACTGGCAACTGACTCGTACCGGAACTAGCTACCGTAAACATCAAGAAATGTAGAGAAAAACCTCGGCTACCTAACTGGCAAATCTCGCTTCTTAACACATCACTTTTCCATAGGTATTTCAACGATATGAGTTGGTGTGCTGTAACTTCGATGATTTCCATGATAACCCAGTTTTGGTGATCAGTTTGGCACTCTTTGTTGTTTTTTATAACCAAAATTTTGTTGAATTTATAAAGCTACTTAAGCAAGGACTCATTTATCCTCAAGCTTTCAAGCAGTGCGTAATCCACTGTTGCTTTAATACTTGCCATGATAACTCAGTTTTGGTGCTGAATCTGGTGCTTTTTCCTGCAATATGGTGATGAATTTTTAGAAGTCACTCAGACAACACACATTTCCACGTCGAAAGGTTTCCACTTATCAGTGGTTTTTCATTGTAATTTCATTTGTTCCCGATATAATTCAGTTGTATTGTTTTTCTTTTTTCTTTTTGCAATATGGTGTCAAATTTTGGGAAGTCACTTTGTGACACATTTTACATTATCCCAAGCTTTCCAGTAATGCGCTTAGGTTCGCTGTAGCTTTAATGTTTTCAGAATTAACTAAGTTTTTGGTACTAACACCCACCTATAGGTAGTTTAGTGTTCTCGCTCGTTCGCCACGCTCCAGCAATAATAATTAGATTAACTGTGGTAGGCGCATATCGAATGAAAAGAAGGAGGGATGAAGGAGTAAGAAAAAAAAGAAGATGAAAGAAGGAAGATGAAAAATAACATCAAAATGGTAAAGGGAAGATAAAACATAAAGACTCCGTTGTAGTGGAGGAGTTAAAAGGTAGCCTAAGTTACCCCATGCACAAAATATACTTGAAGAGATGAAGTAGGTTGAAAAAACAACCAAGTGCCAACAAATAAGTGACTTAAAATGAAGCATGGTATAAGAACAAGATACAGGAAATAGGTCAAGGTCGAGGGAGAGGGAGAGGAGAAGGAAGATGAAAAACAGAATCTGAGGGGGAAACGAAGATGAAAAATAGGATCAGAGTCAGATATCCTGGCTCAGACGTGGGGTGTTAATGCACGACGGAGTGCCAATGATACTGATGGGGAAGGCAAGAGAGAGATAGACGAGTCAGTGATGAAACCAGGGGCCGTATTCAGAAACTTTCTTGTGCGTGTATCTTACGGTGGGGACGTCGTCCACAGTTTCTTCCGGTAAAAGACTGATGATTTTCATTTAGCTGAGAGTGAGTCATACAAGAATATACCGAGAATGTCCTATGCTTCCCCTGCATGGGCTCCCATCCTATGCAGCACTCACTACAAGACCTTATAGACCAGAGGTTTTCAAACTTTATCAGCCCCGATACCCCCGGGTTCAGCTGCGAACCAACCTGATAAATACCCCTTCCGTAATATCATTACTCCTTCCATCTTCATTTTTGTAAAAAGACTGACTTTCTCCGTTTTTATCTCTACCACCACTTAGAACCCGGTCTCGCTTATACGAAATTTTTCAATTTTTTTCAAGATGCCTTTCTGGTTACCCTCAAGAATCCATTTCGGTACCCTCTAGGGGTACTGAGGCATTACTTTAAGAACACCTATTATAGACCATACAGAACAATGCTCTACATATCTTCACTGGCTGCACCCGAACTACTCCCATTGTTCACTTATACTCTAAAAATAAAACCTTCCTTGTTGGAGAATATCGATATGATAGGCGCACGATTCAATGCAGCAGCCTGTGCTAACACATAACGCACATACTTTTATGATACAACCACCAAGTACACCGAGACACATAAAACCATTACTGCACAAACCTTACCAAACCCTTTCAACGACATGCTACTGCCAGACACCCTTACACTAATGGTGAAGAAACACCTGCATACCCAATTCAAACGCAAGGCAAGGCAACACCTTGTTCAGAACACTGTTCTACAATCCACCCATCAGAGGAATCTTTAAATAGAGCTGACGGAGTTCATCATCTAGGCCTAGATTAGGACATCACTTAGCCAGCGTAAGCCATCAACACACATTTGGATTAACTGGAATCACAGACAACAAGTGTCCCACATGCAGAGTATGCATACACAATATGACACACACATAATAGTGTACCGCACAACAAATGCAACACTGGACGCACCCACGTAATCGATGTAGGAAACAAGTAAGACAGTCCCATAGATGCAGTTCCTTATCAAGCAGTTGATGGATCTCCTTGGTGAGGCGGACAAAGGTTAAGCAACAGTAGCATCACTATCCTACAATTAAATCTTTCAACATTCAGCATCTGAATCGGAAATGATGTTGAAATGTTTTTCGTCGTTTCATAAACTTTCAAGTTTATATTTTACTCTGCAATAGATGATCATCATCATCAGTGTTTATACTTTCTTGCATATTCTATGATGCGTCGGATTTGACATTTCAGTATCCGTTCTAAAATTGTAGATTTCTGACAAGTGTACCCTATCTTTGCACTGATATTTCGTCTGTCATACATATCTGAAGGTGCACTTTTTTACTGGGTCTTTTACACTTCATAATGCCTTATTTCTTCATATTTTGTTCGATTTTGTTTCAAATAATTGTAATATGTATTCAGTATGATAATAAACTAACATTTTCTTTCAGTTACACTGAAATCCTCAGTATCAGATTTCCAGCTGGAGTTTACTTGATAGTAAAAACATGATATTTTATTGTTGTTTTTATACCATAATTACCTAACATTAGAATCCTGCGAATGCCTTATATGTCCCTATGGACTCAAGAACACCTGTGATATCCCATGTCATTGGTTCAATTTCTTTAAGAACAGTTTAGTTCGCTTCAATGGGCAATGCTAATGCATACATTTTCCAAAGTCAGCCTGACCAGCATTTTTAGTATTATTTCTTCTGGAGCAGGTCTGTCCGTGGAGATGCCGATGTTTCATTCACTGGCATGTCCAGCTCACAACTTGAAGAATGAGAGTTCGATTCTCTGGCCGGCCGGATTGGTGAACTCGGTTTGTTTCCTCCCTTCCATCCTGAGCACCCTGCAGTATACTTTGTGACATTGTAATAACGACCATTGTGGGTCTTATTCTTGAGGAAAATTAAACTTATCAAAAATGAATGTCATCCTAATGACCCCTACATAGGTGACGGGCATTAATCTTCTAACTGCTATACAGCAACTGACTGTGAAATTGCTACTGGAGTGCCGGTCAAAGCTGGTATAATTACTGAGATTTAGAGAGAGGCTTGAGCCTTACTGACTCCGAAGTGCAAGCCTTTCATTTTGATTCCTACTAGAAATCATGCTTAGTATGGTTGCATCAGACCAGTATGGATTCGCTGATCACTGGGATGCACAAACTTCGTCGCTACAGCATGGAAACGTTCCGCTGATGAAGAGTATGAAGCAGCATGACGTATTACAGCAGACTGACAATCGACAGTGGATCCTGATTTTGGCAGACTAATGTTAATCTGTCTTGGTAAAGGCTAATAGAAATTTTGGAAATATGTTCTATTGATTTTCATAAAAATGGAATGAGGCATTCAGTTGTAAAAGAACTGGACACTTTGGGTGGTACATTTCAAGTTTCTAGAATACATGCCTTCATTAATGGCATTTTCAGGACAAGCTAGTAACACTCTCAGGTTCCTTTGCCTTACAGTCAACGAAATAAAATAATTTGGCGTTGTGGGAATAGAATAATAGAGTTGTCCCGAGCATGACAGGGTTAATGGTGCCGATGTAACATTCTCAGCCTCCTTTGCCTTGATCCCGGCTGGCCAATATATTCTGGCTTTACAGGGAATGTAATTTTGTTTCCCGGCCATGCGAGAGTAAATTAGCTCGTTTTAAAGCAGCCATTATGTGTGAGGGCTTACTACTTTACTACTATGTGGATCTTTGTCCTGATAACCTTAAAAGAAAGATCATATTACTAGGAATTTTCTACGCTAATTCTATAAACAAAACTCCCAAACGGTCTTAAAGATTTCATGCGAATAATCTGATCACGACCTAAAAACGTTACCTTACGGTCCACAACTTGCCTTGCTCTCAATAAAGTCAGCCTGAGAGACCATTTCACTCAGGCCCTCTGAGCGTAGTCGCTGAACTTGAAACATTCTGACTCGTGTGGGATGACAAAGTGGACCAAGAAACAAGGACATAGAACCAGCCATTTGTCCGTGGGGGCATTTGGCTGATGCGGGCGAGGCCAAGTTGTCTCATCACGGTGCCAGAAGGTGTGTGTGTGTGTGTGTGTGTGTGTGTGTGTGTGTGTGTGTGTGTGTGTGTGTGTGTGTGTGTGTGCGCGTGTGCGTGTGCGTGCGCGCGCGCGCGAAGGAAATGCTTGGAGAGTGCAGTAACGACTGAGTAAGGAGGTGTCAGAAGAGGGCCATGAAAACGATTGATGCCAGGAGAATGTTTGAATAATGTCTAGAAAATGCAACGACTTGAGTTGCAGGAAGTGTCAGGAAAGTGCCATGGATATTGTGAGGTAAAAGGTGCCAGGACAGTGTCATGAATATTATGAGGAAGGTGTCAGGAAGGTGCCATGAGTATGGTGTGGTAGGAGGTGATAGGATAGCGCCATGGATATAGTGTGATAGACGTTGCCAGAAAGATGGCATGGGTATAGTGTGGTAGGAGGTGCCAGGCAAGTGTCAGGGATATTGTGTATGAGGTGCAAGGAATGTATCCTGGTGTGTGTGTGTGTGTGTGTGTGTGTGTGTGTGTGTGTGTGTGTGTTTAAAGGTGTCAGTAGCACAACGAGGGAAGAAGTCTGGGAGTGACGTGTGGAGTGTACATGCACATCAGTGTCAGGAGAAAGCTATGAGAGGTGTGACTAGTTATGGTAGGAGGGTGTCGTGAGCAGAGTGGATAACGAAGGAAGAGTGTGCCATAAAGAAGGGGAGCCAAGATAATAAGTGTGTCCTAGAAAAGAAAGGGAGTCCCAGGCAACTGGAGGTATAAGAGTAAAAGCAACTGTGTGGGGTGCAAGGAAGCTGCTAGGAGAAATAGAAAGAGTGCTAAGATGTGTAAAAATCCCAGAGGAACGTCGTAAATGTGTGAGAGTGCCATGAAAAGGATAACAGAAATAAAAGGGCATTGCATGAAGGTGGTGTGAGTATGTGGCAGGAGCGTTCCGAACTTAGGGAGAAGCCTGGAGTGTCTTGAAATGAGTGTGTGTGAGGGCGGAGGAGCCGAAAGAATGCTTGAAGGAGTGGCAATGTCACGAGAGGGCTGTTAGCGTGATTGGGTCGGGCTGAGTAGATGTGCAGGTGATCTATTAAGGCATTACGAGGATGGAGGGGTGACAGAGGGCTAACCCAATGGAGAAGTGGTCGAGTGGAAAGGTTGTTGTGCTGGGGATGTAGATTGCCAAGATCAAGCCTCTTATTATAGGTATGATTCTGTTGGCCTACTGCAGCTAATGCCAGATTATTTTATTTAAATGAAAGTGAATCACAGGAATATATGAAAATTGGTTTTATCATCATTAATGTTTTCATGATGGAGTCTCCTTAAGTATTATATTTCAGCCAGTGCAAGACAGTTCACATGAGACATACATGGCTGAATTAAAACAGAGGGTGACAATGCGGTAGACTGTTGAAATAAGGAGTTGACGAGGTAAGGCAGGTGAGAGAATTCAGGGTGAGGTAGGTTGGACTGGTGGGGGAAGGAAATGATGGAGGTGTGAGGCTGAGTGTGATATAGCTTGAATGTAGGTTAGGAGGCCTTATTCTAAGTAGCATACAAGATTTCAAAACACCTTTATCCTATCAATTTATAATGAATTTTGCAACTTTTTTATTTTATTTACATATTTATAGTAGAAACTGCTTCGTCTGCTTCAATAACGTACTCCAGGATAAAAAACAGTATAAGAAAAATAAATCTCTGAGGAAGAGTTGCTACCAAGTCTTCTATGCAACCAACAACGTGCCAAAATAACAAGGTGTTGGCTTAGTGAGGTGGGACTGTAGATCTGTGGGGATGGGTATAGCTGTGGTGGGGGTAAAAGTGAGGGATGCTGTGTGGCCGACTGGTTTGCGGGCTGATGGGGTTAGCGGGGTGGTGGGTGGGGATGTACTGTAGGTCTGGAAAATGGTCAGGTTTTGGAGCGAGTTGTCTGAGTTATTGGTGCATGGGGCTTGGTTCGAGCGAGGATATGTGTGCTGTGTGTGTGTGTGTGTGTGTGTGTGTGTGTGTGTGTGTGTGTGTGTGTGTGTGTGTGTGTGTGTGTGTGTGTGTGTGTGTGAAACTGTGCTTGCATTTACAGTATGTGTGTAGTTATGTTTTTATGTCCGTGCTTTATGCTTGACTGTTCTTTTATCTTTGTGAGTTTGTGTGTTCATGTTTTATGTGTGCGTTTAATACATGTGTGCACGTTTGATATATACAAGTAAGTGTCCATCCATTACGCATGCGAGTGCATTAATAAGTGTTTGTATTTTTTGTGCCTGTGTTCTTTTTTTCCTGAGTGTGTGTATGTATGTTTTGTGAGACTACTCCCAAGTATGTATATGTGTTTACTAGTACGTGAAATGATAACTTGCGCCATACGTGAATGATCTGGCTTGTTTTGTGTGTGTGTGTGTGTGTGTGTGTGTGTGTGTGTGTGTGTGTGTGTGTGTGTGTGTGCGCGTGCGTGCGTACGTGAGTGCGTGCGTGCGCGTGCGTGCGTGCGTGCGCGTGCGTGTGTGTGTGCGTGTGTGTGTGTGTGTGTGTGTGTGTGTGTGTGTGTGTGTGTGTGTGTGTGTGTGTGTGTGTCTGTAAAAGGAATATCAACACTAGGACTTGTTGGAACATCTTTAATTGTTTCGCAATATTTCTTTTCATCATGAGATTTAAAAATAATATATTTCAATTTTGGCAAAAGCATTTACGTCTTTGATCAAACTTTTGGTCGAAAATGACGATGGTAACTATAAATATGCTATTACGAATGGGTAGTCTACCAAAGTTGTACAAAAAGTGAAAAAAAAATACAGTAATACTAAAACTATATTCTTACACCAATATGCTACATTCTGTTAAGTCAAAGCAACAAAAACACTCAGGGAATCTTTTGACATAAGTGTTTTTGCTTTAACTAAACAGAACGTAGCATTTTAGTGTATGAATATTTTGCAGTTTTTATTTTTTTATTTTTTTTTACTTTCCACTTGTGCAAGACTTCGATTGGGTACCCATTCGGTTTAATATATTTATAGTTATCATCGTCATTTTCGACACAAAGTTTGATCATAGATTTACATGTTTTCATCATAACTGAAATATATTTTTATCTTAGGTCTGATGACGCACAGATATTGCGAAACGTAACCATTAAAGATGTTCTTACAAGCCCTGGTATTGATATTCCTTATTCGCCTCCACTTTCCAAGCAACCGGTCAGTCGCCAGTATATCTATATATATACCTATCTATCTATCTATCTATCTGTCTATATGGATATATATGAGAGAGAGAGAGAGAGAGAGAGAGAGAGAGAGAGAGAGAGAGTTCCGATGGTTCTGGTGTGAGTAAACCAGTTATATTGTTGCACCGATGGACATATCGGCCAAAAGTGACTTGGAAAAGTATGAACAGTAAGAGGACATACTCATAACAGAAGCTGCTGTTGATGTTTTCAGTTAGTTGAGTCTGACCGTGAAAAAA
>NC_137033.1:6649305-6706805 GCF_032717465.1 Coenobita brevimanus | reverse complement strand
AGAACAGTAATGTTGTCCTGGTCTTGTGAGGATTGATGATAGGTAGTACTAACTTTTTCAGGCTTCTTTGATTTACTTTCATCTAATTCAGACGTGGTGTTTGTGGTAATAGCTTAGTTAATCTTGGCGTTAGAGCTTTGTTAGGAATATAGAACACTAACCACATAATACTTGAATATGATTAATCCTCTGAGGCCAAGGTTCTTCTTTGCATTTTATTTCTTACTCTCCGCAGTCAATTTTATTCACAGAATGATATATTTTTCCAGACTGCTTACATGCACCCATCGTTAAGCTTTCTACTACTAATACTCATTCAGAAGCCGTATAAAATCACTTGCTGGTAACCTGAATAAGATAAAGCCTCACCGTAGTCAAGGGTTAACAGAGGATTATAAGTAATTTGTCATCACTGCCTTTCACATTATTGTACTGAAGAGTCTCACAGATTCTGGAGATAGGTAGATAGATATACAGATACAGATACAGAGCTGCATCGAGTTACATAGATACACAGACCACGCAGACCTTACGGTCCCTATGTGGTGGTCCGGTTTTAACGCTAATGCTTACACAGAACCCTAGAAGAAGGAGAGACGGAGAAAAGGATAGTGTATAAGAAGGCTCTCTCCCACCTTCCAGTCCTTCCTGCATTTGCAGTAAAGGAAAAAAGAATCTGAAATTGCACCTTGGCGGATCAATATGTCTGGAAGAAATTTTAATCAGATCGCCAGAAAGTAAAATAAATCTGCTGCATACAATTTTTGTTTTCATTTGCTATGACAGAACAAGCAGTTTGATTAACAATATATATATATATATTTTTTTAATTATAGTAGATATATACTGAATACGCTCACATCATGGGAGGGAACAGTATGCAAAAATGTGTACACCCATGCTTGTGCAAATAAAAGCATAAGCTTATATGTACCTAAGTAGGATACTTAGGCAAACAAACACATACAGTACATACGTATATACTCACACACACATACAGTATACACACACACACACACACACACACACATACATACAGACATTTTATATATATATAGATACATATATATATATATCTATCTATCTATATATATATATATATAAACATACACCAATACACTATTACTACTATTCACTCTGTATAATGTAGTGCTAAAGCCCTCTATTGTCTCATGTCGCATGAGAACAGAGAAGGATAGAGATGACAGATGCACACTGGTGAAGACGATGCTCACATGAAAGTATATTTTATCAGGTCAGTGTTAAGTGGAGCCAGGTCAGATACCGGGATTCAATCTACTCCTTCTCAGAGACACGAATTATAAATACATTCTGTATATGTCTACAATCAAATAAATACTGTATATATACACACATATTTTCATATCCATATAATACCAGCTGCAGAGAGAGAGAGAGAGAGAGAGGGGGGGGGGGAGGCTGATTAAAGAGACCTTACGAATTCACTTTTGCTGGCACTGTTTGTTATTGCAAATATTATTGTTATTGGGATGTTTGCTTTTTCATACCAGGAAAAGTTCAAAATGTTCAGCTGTGAGAAAGCAGCAAGCGAATATGTATTTCATATCTACCAATATATATATATATATAAATATATATATATATATATATATATATATATATATATATATATATATATATATATATATATATATATATATATATATTTATTGCCAGACGCCTCAATCCCATTTGGGGTGGCCACAAACAAATCGCCTCCAAGTCGCCTTGTCCCCCGCCATTTCACTGCCCGCCGCCCACCGCACACCCCCTCTCTCATATACCTCTCCACCCCATCCCACCATCTCATCTTCGGCCTCCCCCTCCCTCTTTCCCCCTCCACCTCACTATATATATATATATATATATATATATATATATATTCTTGACGGACTTAGCTCCATGTCGTTCATTTACCTTATACTCATCTATGCTCCCCTTGCGTACCTGCGTCTCGCACTATCACCCTATTCATTACCATCAAATATGAATGTGTCCTGAAAAGCCCAGTCTCTCTCTCTCTCTCTCTCTCTCTCTCTCTCTCTCAGTTGCCTCTCATCCACCCCCTGCTCTCAGATTACTGCTTTTTTTGCCCGAATCATACAGTCTACTTCAAAATTGATGGTGCCATTAATTACTTTAGTCTGGCAATCAGAACGCGAGCTAACACTATCAGTCTCTTATGAATTTGCAGTTGTATGTATCTGTGTCTGTCCGTGTTAGATCCACTGCCGGCCCAGACTTTTGTTATGTGTAGTGATAGCCAATATAAACCTTTCCCCATGCTGATGAAATACAAATTGGGAAACGGTGTCTGTAGGAGTAATGCAAGTGAAAACCGAAGTGCTATATTGGCTATGGTTGTATATGTCAGTCTCAATAAAATCTATCATCAGTAGCACCGACAGGGTGGAAATTTTCTAAGCACATGAGCGGACATACTACAGGCACTCATTTTAATTACCCTGTACGGTGAGGACTCGGATACCAGACTCAGGGCTGACGCATCTCGATATTAGTATGTCATCCAGGAAGCCACCATTCCTTCCCTGTGACCCACGTTCATCTAAATAAAATAAAGAGAATCATCTGACATAAAGCAGAGTATTAGAGTACTTAATGATTGTATTAACACACTCAGGCTTCTGCTATTCACTGTCAGCTAATTAGAATCGCCGTACGTTAACTGAAAAAAAAAATGACATAGAAGGGTGTTAATTATTTCCCATTAAGGCTCATACCAGTATCAGAAACAAACCTCATCTGGGGGAAATGGGTTCCTTCTAATTTGTGTGTGTGTGTGTGTGTGTGTGTGTGTGTGTGTGTGTGTGTGTGTGTGTGTGTGTGTGTGTGTGTGTCCCGTCCCGTCTGTCTTCATTATTTTTGTATGAACGCGAAAAAGTGAACCTCGTTACCTTCCCCAGTAATTAATTATGACCTCGATTGCACGAACTTCGTTAATTTGGTCGTAAGCGCATGGATATTTTCATGTAGGTACGGCATTATGGTCTAGAATGAATGAATGAGTGTGTGTGTGTGTATGTGTGTGTGTGTGTGTGTGTGATACAGTCTTTGTTGTACTTTCTCTAGATGACTATTATGAATATTATCTCCAACTGAAATGCATATTATGTTACCATACAGTATTACAGACATTCACTATACAGAGTTAAATCAGTAACATATATTAAAGGCATCCGGCAGTAATGTTCCTGCTACAGTCATAAGATATATATATATTTTTTTTTACTTGTCATTTTAACGACTGCCCCCACAAAAGTAGAACTTCACCCTTTCCAACTGATGACATATTTTACCCCTATTAGCTCCACAGTTTTTTTTTTTTTTTTTTTTTTTTTTTTTTAAACATACATTCGGAAATAGACGGCTTAGATATCGCCTCTTGAAGCTCACCAGTATGAGGTCTCACTATGTTTAAGAAAGTCATCAGTAAGTAGCATGGAAAAATTTTATTTATACGTCATGCAACGACCAACATGTAACTATTTTGTGCTTTGAGTGTTTATTCTACTTTCAGACAATATTTTCTTCTCATCGGCTCATTATGTTCATCGTTCATGCAGTTATTGGCATTGCTTCCATCGTGCTAGGAATCACTAGATTTTTGTCTCATATTTCCATCACCATAATTATCCACGTCATGACATTAAGTGTCAGGACCAACTGTCAGGACCAACACGGAACAGAGAGAGATAATGAACACTTCAAGTGAGAATACTAAAATCACTACTGTCCCGCAAAGTTCCAGGTTCAAAACAAAAGACTTAGGTAAAATTACAAGTTAAAGTTTAATGCTCAAAACTAACAACTAAACATTCAGGACTCATAAGGATAATGTAATGGCAAAACAGGTTACATATATGGTTAACTGCAATAGCCTCTATTAACATGAATTCAGCAAGAGCGAATATATTTAAGTCAGCCCTGATAAATGAGAAAACCGGATAATGCTCAGTTAAAGCAAGATATAAAATTATTACAGATACAAAATATTCACACTCGCAGTCCACCTCTCGCCGAGGCAACACCTCCACCGCTGTTCCCGGCGGGACCAGCTCTCCACTGCAGTCGTTTCATCCGAGGGATGGGCCTGTTCTCCATCTAAGGGAGTGCCCCGTCAGTCCACCAGGAGTTTGAGGCTCGTCCGCCCTCTGTTACCCGGCCGACCACCCTCCCTCCGCCAATACCTTGACTGGGGTTGTGCCCTGGCGATCACGTGAACTGGGCCTGACCTTTGTTTATCCACCTGCTGCAGTGGAGAGCTGGAGCGAGTCCGATGGGGGTTGAGGGCGGAGTCGGGACGCTTTGATCCTGAGCTTCGGCGCCCTTACCATCGGCGCCGTTTCTTTCACCAAGCTCTTGTCCCTCTCCGCCCTCCATGAACATCCGAGCAGCCGGCCGCCGACCATCATCGAGTCGTCTGGGGCTTCACCTGGGGCTTCACCTGAGCTTGCCGGCGCCTCCTTTTATCTGGCGCCGTGCAGTCTATCGCTCACTCCCCGTTGCCTCCTCCATCATCGGGCTGCTTCCACCATCGCCATCGCCTAGTTCCCTTCCTCTGCCGCCCTTGCCTTGTCTGCAGCCCGCCAGGAGACAGGACGTGTGTGCTAGGCAATCCCTAGGTCCTGTCCTCCCCACTTACTTTTAATCAGCCCATACCCCACTGACCGGGCTAATGTATGGCCCGGCCTGCAATATAGTTGCAGGAAATCTTAGAACGAACGAACGAACAAAATATTAATAATACTAGCTGACAGTAAAAACTTTACCAGGCTTACGAATTAACGCCTTATGCTATACAGTACAAGAAAAATGGTAATAACACTTATACTCAAATTATACAGCAGCTAGATGGCTGGAGACTTCCTGAGCACTCACAAAAATAATAATATACTGTACAGGCAAGGACAGAGATGTGAACAGAATGAGTAGATCTAAGTGGCAACTAATGCAGAGACTGAGCTCATTATATAGAGGGCCGGCAGAGCTTGATTCAACTTGTAAGAAGGACGCGCAAATGAAGCCATAGAGGACGAAGAGTTGACACTCCTGGTCTGAACAACAGAAAGAACGACTTACTCTACTATAAGGGGGAGAAGGGGGAAGTGAGGTAGAACACGCAAGCCTGGTCACTATGGAAGCCACGTGGCGAATCGTGATCAAACATGCAGCATACTGTACATTAGAATTATACAATGGATGATGAAATCATAGGCTATGTAACAATATATATATATATATATATATATATATATATATATATATATATATATATATATATATATATATATATATATATATATATATATATATATATTAGTGGTAGGTGAGGGCGCTCACCATCCATTCACTCGATGTAGTGCTGCTCTCGGGTGTCTGTCCTTTCCTCTCCTGCATCCTTCTCTCCTTCCATCCTCTTCTGTCTTTCCTTCATTCGTTCCTTTTCCTTCTGCCTACGGTTGACTTTACACTCTCTCTTCTGTCTTTCTTTCCTTCATTCTTTCCTCTTCCTTCTGCCTGTGGGTGACTCTATACTGAGTGACAAGCCTAATGGTTTCCTGTACACCATGAAACCATTCAATATGCTGGGTGGTAACCATATAACCAAATTTTGGCACCTGGTGGTTTTTAATGGGTAATTGTTGTGCTCCAGTCGGATTGAGCCGGTGAAGGTTTATATCCAAGGGGTGGTTGGGGTTCATTGCTCATGTAATGCCACTCAGGGATGAGTGAGGCTGGTCACTCATCTTAAATGTCGGGGCCAACTGCCTAGCCCCGGGCTCCTACGCTCCTCATGGGGCAATGTAGGATTGGATGATGGATGGATGGATATATATATATAAACTGTGTGTGTGTGTGTGTGTGTGTGTGTGTGTGTGTGTGTGTGTGTGCGTGCGCGCGCGCCCGAGAAGTCAGAGCAAAGAGCCAAATATGCTTTGTTGTGTCGTGCTTGTGTAGTGTTTGATTGCTGTGTGCTGTTGCCTTTGTGGTGTTTGTCGTGTGTGTTAACGTGAGTAATGGCCTGGCAGCAGGAGAGAGAGAGAGAGAGAGAGAGAGAGAGAGAATTGAGTCAAAGGGCTGTGAGTATGGCAACGAAAAATATGGAAAAAAATATGGAAAAAGAGGTATTATGAAATAAGGTTCAAGTGAAAATGTAAAAGGGATGGAGATGAAATCAGTAAGGTTCATTCTGTGCGAAGGCAGATGAGCATGAAACTGAAGGTATGCAGGAGGAGGTGGAATGGGCAGATAAATGTGGCGGTAATTAGGAGTTAGTGAGGGTCAGGTGGTATGAAAGAGGATGAAATTAGTGAATGTATAGGAAAAGTGCAAACAGCAGCAGACTAAATATAAACAAGTGAATGTTGTCGAAGGCAGTGTGAAACTGGTTAGTTAGCGCCCTGAAGAGTGAGTGAAAATGAAGAAAGATAAATTATTTTGAAAGAAATGGGAAGAAACTGAGGACAGAATATGATGTATGATAGAAAAACGATGGCAGTGTCAGATTTGGATTTATAGTGTAAAAATTAATGCGAGATGTAAGGTAGGGAACTCATAATCCTGTGAAATCTAAGATTAGAAATCATGGTGTTGAGACTGGAAGTAGAAGAGGGACAATGCTATATGATGCAGGGAAGGAAGAAATGAAAGTGCCTGTGGCAAAGAAATCACTGAGAATGAATAAGAAAGAATGGATATGAACCATGCAACTCACTCTCAGCACAATAAATCTGATGTTACCTGTAATATACTACTAGTGTTATCTCGACCAGAAGAGATAAACTATTCTTTCTATCTATATACCTATGCTGCTTCCCCCAAAGAAAGGGAGGTAGCCGAGACAGGACGACACTCCCAATTTACTCATCCACTCTAACATATTCATTCGCATCTTTACCCCAAAGGGGAGAAGGGACAGATCCTCACCGTACCACACTGCACGAGGGTCAACTGCGCAGTGCAATCAGTGACATCCGCAACAGGGCCCGACAGAAGAGCTGGTTTACTCCTGCCACATCATAATAGACCCATCCCCTTACCCGAACAACTCCAGACCAAATGCGGAAAAATATCCCCTCAGAGATGCGTCATCATTTATTCATTCACAATTTCTCTCCATTTATCTCTGTCACGCACAGCCACTCTTCCTTGCTCAACAGTAATACCGCTCGCATCCAACGCTCTCTTCACACTGTCCATCCATTCGATTCGTGGTCTCCCTCACAGCCTAACACCTCTCACATCAGATCAAGTTATCTTTCTTACCAATCGCTCATTATCCGTTCTCTCCATATGCCCAAACCATCGCTAACACCCTCTGCTCAACTCTATCAGCCATCTCCCGAACAACTCCAGTTCTCTTTCGCACTTCATCATTTCTCACTCAATCCATACGCGTCACTCCATACATACTCCTCAGACACCTCATCTCCATTACATTCAAACTTTTCCTTTCTGTTACGCCCATATTCCATGTTTCAGTCCCATACAACGCAGTCGGTACCACAACACCCTCATACAGCTTTCTCTTTACATCCATTCTAAGCGAACATCTAAACATTTTTTTCATTCCTCCCATCACCTTTCCTACTTCATTCATTCTAAACTTCACTTCTGCATCTATTCTTCCATCCACAGAAACATGTGACCCTAAATATTTAAAACACTCTACCTCCTCAAGCAACTCACCATTCAAAACTATACTCATCCTCCTACCAGCTACCGACCTCGTACACATCATCACTTTACTCTTATTCTCATTTACTTTCAATTTCCTCCATTCACACACGCTTCCAAACTCCTCTACCAACTGTCTCAATCTCTCCTATGAATCAGCCACCAACGCAGTATCATCTGGAAACAGCAGCTGCTTCAAATTCCACTCTCTTCCATCAACATTCACCAGACTCAGACCTCCACCTAGTACTCTTGCATTCACCTCCCCTACAACACCATCCATATAAACAGTAAACAACCAAGGCGACATCACACATCCCTGCCGCAGCCCCACTCTCACGGGAAACCAGTCACTCACAGTATTTCCTACTCTTCCATACACTCCACTATTTACATGAAAACTTTTCACCCCTTTTAGTAACCTACCATCAAGTCCATACAATCTTAAAACAGTCCACAAAGTATCATTAAAAACAGTAGCAATAAAAACACTCACCCCCCAGTTAGTCACTCAGCTAACCAAAATAACCTGGCAATAGCTGGAATAGTATACTCGATTTATTCCTGCCAAACAAGGGTTCATAGCATGTGACGGAAGAGGGGAAAATGTCAATATTGATATACTGTACTGGAGAATATGGTGGAAGAGGAGGAATGTGGTGTGAGTTATTCCGTATATATCTATATCGACATTCATATAATAAAATTAACATAAAACCATGATAGCGAAATAAAAAAGATGCATTACAATGGAATGGAAAGCTTTCGGTAAACATGGACTCATTACGAAAAGTTGCTTGTCAATATGTATGAAAAGAAACACTATGACATACGGCTGTGAGACCTGGAAACTGACAAAATCAATGGAAAATAAACTAATCCGTTCTCAGAGAGCACTGGAAAGGTCAATGTTGGAAATATCTTTAAAAAACTGGACAAGATCAACTACCCAAAGACATTATAGAAGTTAGAAGAAACAGAAATGGAGGTGGGCAGGCCATGTAGCAAGAATAAGGGATTACCGATGGAGCAAGAAGTTGACAGACTGGACACCAAGAAATTGTAAGCGTAACAAAAAAAAAAAAGCCAGACAGGAGATGGAGAGATGAGATACAGAAATTTGCTGGGAAAACGTGGCAAAGATTGACTCAGTCAAGGAATTCGTGAAAAAGGCTGGGGGAGGCCTGTGTTCAGCAGTGGACTTCTAATGGTGATGATGATGATGATGATGATGATGATGATGATATTTATATCAATCTACCTATTTATTTACTTATACAGTATGTCTGTCTATCTATTTATATATAAAAGAATGTTTGTCTGGTTGTCTCTCCTCTATAGAAATCGAGAGGAGTGTGTATAAAACTCTCTAAATAGCTCTACAGGTAATGGTGTAACTTTCTAGTCAGGTCAGGTGCGGGTAAGGGGATGGGTCTGTTATGATGTGGCAGGGGTAAACCAGTTCTGCTGTTGGGCCCTGCTGCGGATGTCACTGATTGCATTGCGCAGTTGACCCTTGTGCGGTGTGATGCGGTGAGGATCTGTCCGCTCTCCCCTTTGGGGCTAAGATGCGAATGAATGTGTTTGAATGGATGAGTAAATGGAGAGTGAGTCGTCCTGTCTCGGCTACCTCCCTTTCCTTGGGGGAAGCAGCCTAGGTATGTAGATAGATAGATAGATATTACAGTTGCTAAAGCGTCATCCCTGAAAACTAAGATTAGAACTACAAATAATCTTCAGCATGGTGGAATCATGATAGTTGCTTACCTTAGGGTACGGCCACACCAAACGAGACGGGCGGAGAGACTTGAGCGAGGAAGGATGAGATGACATTATAAAACACACTAAATCCTATGTGGGTGGTCACACTGAATAAGTGGGGAGGTTTGTCATTCCGTTCACCCTCCACGCTTGTCATTACGCATTGCAACATGTTCCAAAATGTGCACTGCCTAGTGACATCCTCAGGCTTAATGGCTTGGACAATGACATGTCTGCAAAGATTAAAAGCATTCGGTGTGGCCATGTCTTACAGCCACACTGGGCGTGATGAGCAGGGAGGTAGCATCAAACGATGAACATCGAGATGAGCATGAACACGATTCCTGTCCAAATAGGAAGCAGCAACCAGCACCCACATGCACGATGGATATTCCATGTCATCAGTGCAGACATGCCTGGGGATGTTGCTAGGAAGTGTGTGGTATTTTCAAACATGCTGCATCACGTAGCAACGAGGGTGGAGGGTGAGCAGAACAACAAACCTCCCCGCTCATTTAGTTTGGCTACCCACATAGGACCTTGTGAGTTATCATGTCTGATGTGGCTGTTCCTCTGTTACGCCCACACCAGACGCGAAGAGTGGTGAGACTTTAGTGGAGAGGGATGAGGTGATGTGATAAAACTCACTCAATCCTATGTGGGTGGTCACAGGGAATGAGCAGGAAGGTTTTGCTACTCGATGCAGCATGTTCCAAAATGTCACGCACTGCCTAGTGACATCCACAGGCATGTCAACATTGATGAACATCTTCTGACAATCTGTTGTGTGCAAGGTTGCCACATCCTATTTGGACAGGGATTGCTTTGATGCTTACCTTACTGACCATCGCTTGATGCTACGTCCCTGCCCGTCACATCCGGTGTGGCTGTATCTAAATGTACGGCCACACTGGATGCAACGAGCGGGGAAGTAGCATTAACCCGCCCCATCCCAACGTTTTCTGGGCAGTGGTATGCCCCAGTCCCGACATTTTTGGACCGTTTTTTTTTTTGGCTCAAACATCCGCTTTTGGTGAGAAACATCGAAAATTCATAGAGAAATCGCTCACCTGAGGTTTAAAATACTCGATCTAGGTACAAGTACTTCCTTACCTGACTGGGTTTTCTAACAGGCTGGCACCAAAGAAAACGAGTTCTATGGGAGGGTAACTATTTTATCCACTCATAAACAGTATTTATTTATTTACTTGGTACGAATTTATATGTAGTACAAGAGTATATTGGTTTTCAAACAGTAATATAGGCATTATAAGCATTGTTTCACTCACTAACTCATCACCATTCATGACCTTTTTTTTCCCACATTACCTGATCATCATTTCTGACTGTTTCTTCCTCTAATGCTATGTAAACTTTGTCCTCCACATTGTCATCGACTGGGGAATCACTCTGGCCCTGAATGTCTTTATTGGCCAGGTCACTGGTAACAGGTGAATTGCTGAGACAATGGTGTGCAGGGGGGGGGGGAAAGGTTATGCGGTGTAAGGCATTGTCCCTGCTTGGCATCTTGTAGAGGAACAGAGGAAGGTGTCCCATGTATAAGTGCCAAAAATCACTCGCGAAATCACTCACAAAAATTGAAAATTGTGCAAATTAGGGACCTTGCAATGTTGCCGCGTTAATTCACGTCGCCGGGACATGAGTGCACATCATGTGCGGACGTTAATTCACATCTCCTGGACGGCACGGGTTAAGTGATGAGCGGCGAGGTAAGCATCACCACAATACCTGTCAAAAAGAAGAGTCAAGCTGTTGATCATTACAGACATGCCTGGGGATGTCGCTAGGCAGTGTGTGACATTTCGGAACATGCTGGATCATGTAACAAGACCTCCCCACTCATTCAGCGTGGCCACCCACATAGGATTTAGTGATTTTTATCACTCGCCTCATCCCTCCCCACTCAAGTCTCCCTGCTCGTCCAGTCCAGTGTGGCCGTACTGGGAGTTTTTAACCCTCTGCATGCCAGCTATTTTTAGCTTTATTGGTCACCTCTGTGCCGGCCATTTTTTGACTTTTTTTTTATTGGCCAAAATGATAGATTTTGATGTGAAAACAGTGAATTTCACCATTAAAATACTCACCAAAGCTCAGAAATGGGTTTTATTGAGTCCTACATACTCGTATACAGGTATTCTCGTTCTCTCACACTCGCCACGTAGGTGAGAGAAAGCCATTTTCTATGTAAGGTAGACTCAGGTATTTATGTTGGAAAGGTATAGCAATGTTCAGTACATTTTTCTGATTACTTATTACTTCAACATCTGTCACAATTTGCATGTCTGTCTCAAAGTGAATGCATTGTCTTACACTTACTTGGTATGAACACTCCTAGCCTTTACAGGAAGGTGTTTCCAGCTTGACATCACTATGTACAGTTCTTACACTCACAAGAATGTATTTACAACTTGATTTCACTATATATAGTCCCTTCACATACGTGAATATATTTACAACATGCCTTCACTATGTACAGAACTGGGTGAGGCACAAAGGCAGAGTGAGGTAGAGCGAGTGTGAGGGGGGGGGGAGTGAATGGGTGTATGGCCTTGACTTCCTGAGGCATGATAGAGGAACAGTTAACATACATGCCTGTCAATTTTTACCGGCAAATCTTGAAAAATGCGGTCACAATGAATGTTTTCATTTTAAACCATTTTAAAATGGCACTGTCACTGACCGCAGATTTTTGTTAGACCATTTTCAAACGGCACTGGCACGTAGTGGGTTAACTCCTACAACATATCATTATTAGGTAGAATGAGTTTGATGGGTGGACGGATTAGTTGGGTGAGTGGGTCGAGTGGGGTGGGTAGGCAGGGCTGAGTGGATGGATGGATGGATGTGGAGGGGCAAGGTGTGTGGAGTAGGTGAGCAGTGTTGAGTGGTTGTGATGGGGCTGCGTGGATGGATTAGTAGATGGGCAAGCTGGGTGGGTGAGTGGGTGGGCTGGATAGGTTGGTGAGTGTAGGTGAATGGGTGGGCAGGCTGGGTTGATGATAGGGTAGGGGGTGGATGGATGGTAAGGTAGGTGGGTGAGTGGATGAGTGGGTTTGGTGGGTGGGATGGTGAGCAGGGTCGGTGGGAAGGTGGAAAAGATTGGTGGTGGGTGAGTTGTGGGAAATGAGTTACAAGTTAAGAATAGGCCCATGGGAATATATCCCTTGGGAAATGGGCCTAAGGAGGAAAAAAGTTTTAATGGGTAAAATGGGTCCCCGGGGGTATTCTCCCACAGGAGGAGTGGCCATCCAGGTTCCCTGGAGGGGAGAAAAGCCGGCACGTCATGTCCCACAAAACTTATTAACTTATCCACACGCGAAAGGGTTAAATACCAATGAATTGTGATGAATGGGGATAGACCCTCTTGCACTCATTAGTAGACAAAGCACTGATCCAGTCATCCCCGCATAGTAGGCCTCGTAAACTAGTGATGACTGCTACAGATGAAGAAGCACTGGCGAGCTCAGTGTTGGTTTGTAGATGAACAGCGACAATGGAGTGCTTGGCAGCTCCCCATGGAGTTGGTAATGGTGCTAATGATGAGCCTCAAGGGGCCTGTTCTAGGTGCTGCGTCAAGAGATTTTTTTTTCTTTTTTTTTTTTTTTAATGGTATGAAGATGCTTAGCTTCTGATGTCAGGGGCTGGGAGACTTTGAAGAGAACAGTAAGGCTGATTCTTCAGGTGGGTGCACATGCCCATTATTTCCAGCAATGTCAAGAACATTAGAGTCTTGCCTGTGTCCGACACTGATCATGTGTGCAGGTGCCATTAAGTGCCTGCTTTCAGCAGTATGTCCTAGCTCAATTCAGTGAAGCATTTCAAGCTTAATGAGGTGTCCCTTCCAGCATCTGTCTGTAATGTTTCCTCTTTGCAATTTTTTGTGATGTCACACCTTGGGGATACTAACTTTTGAAGGCAGTTTCTGGTTATCTGAAGAGTCACAGGTGTAAAAGTGTACAGGTACAGGGTATGTTTTGCCCTTATAATGACGAAATTAGTTTGAATTGTTGCATATCGAAGCGACAGCCGGTCTGTCCTAGTGTTATTCCAGAGTAATACCGTATGAAAAATGAACAACAGTTATATATAGCCACTGCCATCATGAAGCAGTTTCCCGCAAAATTTTAACTTCGGCTGCACAGATGAGGGTTGAAAGTTAATATGCCTTGTCCTCCAGAAAAGTACTATAGTAAGTAATCACCCACCCTAGAGTTTCAGTACCCTGATAACTTAGCCAATTTACAACATAGGACCGTCTCCGGTAGAACATTAACTTTGGCTGCACTGATGATGATTGAATGTCAACATGCGTTGTCCTTCAGAAACTCAAAACCCACCTATCCACTCACCTCCATTAAATTATTAGTATTTGGATAATTTACCAATTCCAGAATAAACTCGTTTCCAGTAATGTAACTTTGGCTGGACAGATCCAGGTCGAAAGTTAATATACCCTGTCATCTAGTAACCTACCCATCCATCCACCCACTTCCAAGCTCCAATACCAAAAGACTCAACAAGTGTTCACACACACACACACACACACACACACACACACACACACACACACACACACACACACACACACACACACACACACACACACACACACACACACACACACACACACACACACACACACACACATTCTTTTTACAGAACTGACTTCTCTAATGGAATAGACAATAGCCACTGTAACAGGATCCTCCTATAAGCTGTCAGTGGTGATTTACGGTACTATACATACAAGTGACTAATGTAAAACGGAGAAATACCTAACTTCGACAGTTTTCACTTCTATAATTTTTAATTTGTATTTTTCTTACTGTGTGGTAAGGAAAGTTTTGCATACGCTTAGTGTGAAGGGAAAGCTGAAGAATGGTATCAGTAGCTATTATGAAGGTAATAAAGCTATTTTTCTTTTTAGAAGAGGCGGCTGTCTAACTGGCTTTACATTAATGTTCGAGTAAGACATGGCGTATGATATTCCCATGGTTGCTCCGTATCTGTACAGACAGGACTATGAGAGAAGTAAATACTCGAGTGTTGGAGAGAAGGATGAGGATACCATGAACCGTGAAGGATGGGGTATGTAAAAAATTATGGGTGCAGATGATGTAGCGCTCCTGGCAAATAGTAAATGGGAACTTTCCAGACAGACATCGAGTTTTGCTGGCGTCTGTGGTCATCGTGCTTTGAACGTATATGTAAGTAAGAGTGAAATGATGGTTATTGAGAGAAAATGCGACTTCCTCTTTGATATTCTGCTGAATGAAGAGACTCATATATGAGAGACTCCAAGTCCTTGGGTGCAATGATAACAAAGATAAATAAATGTGGAAAGGAAGTTGAAAATAGAGTGCCACAGGGAAAGAAAACTCATGGTGCTATAAAAGCAATAATAGGGCACAGAAATCTGGGAGTGGGAGCCGCAAGATGATTGCACATTTACATACAGGTGTGAGACTGGTGTGGGATGAAAACGAAAAGTCAGGAGTGAGAACAGAGGAAATGTGGCTCTTGAGCAACTTGTATATAATGCGGAGAGTGGGGAGGATAAGAAATAATATTATTCGTGAAAGACATGGAGTAAGGAAATCCGTTGAGAACAGAGCTGGAAATTGTGTTCTTAGATGGTGTGATCATGTTGAGAGACGAGGAAGAAATGGAATAGTTACAAGGGTATTTATGAGTGAGTTTGAGTGTGGCAAGATGTGGATATATTTGGTGAATTTTGTGTGAGAAAAGGAGGTATGGATGATGACGAGACTAAGGAACCGACAAGAATTCGAACTGGTTGGATGAGATTTAATGGCGGAGTGCATGACAAGGGTTTGCTTCCCCCCCCCCCTTTTATTTTTTCCTTGACAGTCGTTGGATTGACTATTTGATGGGCAATTATGCAGCTAAGTGCAGAAAGATATATCTAGAAGATGGAGTTGGGACTCCGGGGACATGATGCTGAATGGGTGGGTGCGTGGCCCATCTAACTGGCATGCTGTTGATTGGTTCTCCCATTTTCATGTTCTTTACCTTTCTTTGCTTTCTGGTTCCTACATCACACCACCAACACGAGGAAATAAAAAGAGGCGGGATGATGATGATAATGAAAATAATAACAACGATGATGATGATGTTGCCATCACCCACTGCATCGCTTTATTTTCCTATGCAGTATCTAGTTCCCATACTTCCGCCGTTTATATCTTTCAGATATTGTTTCCTCAGGTCATTATTTATGTAAACAAAGACTATGTACATTTCCCAAAGAATTTAATAAAAAACTGAAACTTGTGGCAGGAATGCCGATTATCACAAATGCCTTACTCTTTTTTTTTTGTGTTATTTTTCAGGTAATCTACAATATAAAGCAATGCATTTCTGAGCTTGAAAACCTAATCAATTAACACCATGCGGGAAACCGGTTTAATCCGTTCGCGGCCAGGCAGTGACGTGACGAATGCAGTATTGCTTTATCGCTAATTTATTTAATGGAATATGGGTTGAAATTAATTAGTATGTTTAATTTTTTTTTGGGGGTGTGTACGTTCCTTCAGAGAGATTTTGTCAGTATTCAAAGTCATATTATCTCAGCCTTTGCGATATAAACGCTAATTCACTTTCATCAGCAAATGTAATTGACACCTTTTTCTTTTAGACAACGGTCATGACTTCTTGCTGTTATCAGGTAAGTTTTGGCATGTCGGAAATACTATATTGTGTGTGTGTGTGTGTGTGTGTGTGTGTGTAAGATACAATATTTATGGGAGAGGATCAAAGTCAAGTCAAGACTGTTTCAGCATAAGACCAGTGCAAGCTACTTTGAAATTACCTACATCATGCCGAAGCGATTCAGAAGAAAATAACTAGATAAAGAAGAGATATCGATGATTAGCAACATTGAAAAAAAAAAAAAAATCCATCACTTTTTCTTAAGTTACATCAAGAAGTCGATTATTATACTGCAGTCAGCTTAACTGTAACCTGATAGATTTTGCAAGTGCGTGAGATAATACGCTAAGTGTAAAAGAAGTATATAACACACATGAAAGCGAGGGACGGAGTATGATCAGATGAGAGATGTAAGGTGGCTTGGTACTGCAGTGGAGGAAGGGAGAGACTCGAGGTGTATGAAGAAGGGTCAGAGGGATGAAAACCCCTTCAGCCTGAGTCAATTATTTTATTTTATTCGCACTAATACCCATATGACTTCCTTCACTTCGGGGTAGACTATTCGATCCGGAGGAGTTAAATGCAGCCCTAAATAATCCCTTTACAACAAGAGGTGTCCCATATACTGAATCAGATCGTATACCCGGTAGCCATAAGATGAAAACCATGCCGTTTGGTTGCAGAAGCTGATTTATTGTAAAACGGAACGAAATGAAAAATGCGGGACGAATATTATTGTGAAATATACTAAATCACACAATTAGCATTTTCTGCATCATCGACATACTATTAATTCCCATTCGTATCAACCATTCAGCTTGACAGAACCTGAATAATATGCAGCAGTGGTAGATGCTGTATCATTGAATGAGGTGGTCTTTCCTGCAAGGAAAAAAATCCGTGCGCCGAAGACATTTCCCTGTGGCTGTGGAATCATGCGATATATATATATACTGTATATATATATATATATATATATATATATATATATATATATATATATATATAGATAGATAGATAGATAGATAGAGAGAGAGAGAGAGAGAGAGAGAGAGAGAGAGACAAAAAGATAGATTGATGCATGCATACTCCGGTCGAGCGATACATACATACGAGGACTCGTATATACATACATACCGTACATTTTACATACATACATGCATGCATGCATGTACAGGTCAATCAAATGATCGACTCATACACACACACACACACACACACACACACACACACGAGAGAGAGAGAGAGAGAGAGAGAGAGAGAGAGAGAGAGAGAGAGAGAGAGAGAGAGAGAGAGAGAGAGATAAAAAGATAGATTGATGCATGCATACTCCGGTCGAGGGATACATACGTACGAGTACTCGTATATACATACATACCGTACATTTTATATACATACATGCGTGCATCAATGTACAGATCAATCAACTGATCGACTCACACACACACACACACACACACACACACCAGAGAGAGAGAGAGGCTGCCAAACATGAATATAAACAGACCGAACGACAGATATGAATCAACATTTCCACGGTGTCAGCTGCCAGGCAGATAATAAAAGAGAACTACACTGGGTACTCAGTGATATGCACAATCTTTTCTTCCTCTGACACTTATGGATTACCGGTACTGCTTTGTGTGTGCCTTGGTGACTGGTCCAGAATTTCATGGTCAGCCCTATACTTTCGTAGAGTTCGTGAGGGAACTCTTTGTTGGGGAAGAATAATACTGGAAAGGTATGCTGTATTGTATGTTGAGCAGGATGATAAATTTGTACAAGAAATGTATTCGGTCTCAGGTTTCAATGAACTTTTAGTGGTGGTAATCGGCTGAAGCACACTTTTTGTCTCTATGTATAGCTCGTCCCTGTATGTCTGTCTGTCCTTTTATTTTGCCTACGAATGTGTGTATAGATAGACAGATAGATAGATAGATAGATAGATAGATAGATAGATAGATAGTTGAAAAGATAGATGGATAGATAGAAACAGGTATAGATATCCAGATCATCATCAACCATTGCAAGTCCACTACTAAACAAATGCCTCCCGTAACCTCCACAAATTCCTTGACTGAGCCTATCTCTGCCAGGTTTTGCCTTCAAACTTCTATATCTCATATCTTCACCTCCTATCTGTTTTTTTTTTTTTTTTTTTCTGCTACCCCTCCAATCTCTAGGAATCTAAATAATCAGCCTTTTGCTCTCACTGCATGATCTGTCCACCTCCAATTCTGTTCTTTTATAACATCGATAGATTCGTACCAAAAGAACAAATATCTACCTATTCTGAATGGTTTGCAATAGTTATCCCTACCACAGAAAACGTGACAGCAGCAGTGCACCTCGAGATATGATGGTACAGTACCAAACAATCTCAAACGCCCCCCCCAGGGGGGCGCGCCCCCCAGGTTGGGGGGCCTAGCCGCTAGGCCATTCATATGATACAGGGTATTCCCAAAGATATGTATGAATAAGAAACTTTGATAGGAAAACTTTACAACCTTCATTTTGAGCAACCACATGTAGTGTTACCATAACATAAAACCGTCAGTCTGTTGTAGTTCTTGCATGCAGAGTTGCTAATTTCCCTTAATGTTGAAAATGACAGGTAGTGTGCTCTATCTAAAACTGCTCCACAAATCAGATTGCTTGCAGAGAAGAAACAGTGACAACATTCCCATTCATTTTCCTTCTACCCAAGCGTTCAGCAGCTTAACAAGTCAGTTAATTATTGCAATAATGCATCCAGGGTAAATGTTTCCTTTTTATTTGATTATAAGAGAAATGGAGAATAATAAACTTATGTTTTTGCATCCAGGTTTAATGTTATTTTTGTTTTTATTCAGAGGAATAACAAATTATAAACATACGAACTTTGTTACAGTTATCTCTAGCATCTTAAGCATCAATACGGAACGGATAAAAACACATTGTTTAGGCATCAGAGGGGTGGGGGAGGGCATTATGAATAGAGTCCTGACCAAAGGGGGGCGCAGTGCTAAAAAGGTTGGGAACCCCTCTAGACCCCGGTTTGTTTCTTCCCGGCACGTCAGAGAGGTGGGAGGGAGAAAGGAAGGAATGAAGGAGAGGAAAGATAAGGAAGATGGGCTTATGGTGCCATATTACCGTTATCAGTTGAGGATTTCGTTGGTCTAACAAAATAAACAATGTGGAAAATTGATAGCTTTGTGTATATTACGCGACTGATCAATTATGTTACTCTAATAAAATTATAACAAGAGTTTTCATAGGGTGGCTCATGAATAAACCATGTGTCCGACTCGGAAACACAATGAGGTACAACGGTCGCTGAGCTACAAGATGTCACTATGTTGCATCGTCCTTATGTAATTATACCTCTGACCCTTTGAAATGTGATTATGTATGTACTCTGGCGAGACATTGCATATAGCTAATATCTGAGTGAAGAGATTGAGGTTCTTCTAATAACCTCTTCACGCAGTATAGTACACTCAGGTAATATTCTTGCTAACGTCAAGTGACTCTGTTACGGTGTGGGAAGCCCTTGATCACTCAAAATAGTTAATGTCATCAATTATGCTCTATGAGCTTGGTTTCCGAAATGATTAAGGGTATGCTTCGAAATTCATGCGCTCATACGGTCAGTGCAATATGAATCAATGAACTTCCCGTGGCAAATTCCTTGTTCACTTCCTATTTTCCTTCCTTCCACTTACTGTTTCCTCCATACCATCTCCCTCTACTCCCTCCTCCTTCCCTGGCTGTAATTCATCCGAAGAAACAAGCCAGTTCATGCTGGCAGAACTCAACCGGGCTTAGTTACTTCATTAATTTTGTCCCCATATATATATATATATTGTACTGCACATGCATACTGACAGGTAGATACTGGCAGACAGATAGATAGATACTGACATGTAGTTAGACAAACACTGGTTGGTGGGTAGCGGGTAGACATTAGTAGGCAGACAGTTCCTGGCACGAAGATAAACATTAACAGGAAAATAGATAAGGGTAGGTGGATAGATAATGGCCGAGTCCACTTCCCGAGTCCCAGCAACCTCTCATTTGCCACATACAATCACGTATTACCAATTCGCCGAAAATGCTAACCGTCCATACTGAACACATATTAGGGATCCCTTATTCATGGATGGTGTGCTTATATTACTGGGGACTGTTTCCACCGTCGTGTTGGTGGTTCTTGTGGTAGATAAGCGAAGTCTGTTCTAGCGACATTAAATTACTAAAACTGCTTTGTGACTTCACCTATTATAGGATTAAACTCGCGCCCCCTCATAGAACACCTGTAATCAAGACGAGGAACCAAGACGTTCGCCAAAGAGCGGGTAAAACTATTGATTGGCCCCGGGTAAGAAATATATCCAGGGTAAAAAGAACAACATTCAATTAAGTTCTCATCACCTTCTCCCTTCCTTTTTCCTAGCCTTTCCCTTTTTCTCTTTTTTCTGTCTCTCACTTTCTTATCCTTAGATCCATCTATTCTATTCTATTTCTCTCTCTCTCTCTCTCTCTCTCTCTCTCTCTCTCTCTCTTTCTCTCTCTCGACTATTCAGTCCCTCCCTTCCATCACGATTCTCGATGGCAACTCTCTCCTTTATCCCATCTATCCATCCCTCCTTTCCACTCCATTTTTTGCTTGTCTCTCATTTATTTTCCCCCCATATTAACTCGTGGCCAATTTTTTTTCTTTCACATTTTCGTTTCCCTCCCATCCTTTTTCTTCCAGATTTCTCTTCTTTTCCATTTTCTCTCCTCAAACTTTTCCTCTCCTTCCCATTCGTTTTCTCCAGTGTTATCTCCCTCCCAGTTTATTTCCTTCAGTTATCTTATTTTTATTCGTTTTCCTTTGGTCCTGTAGATTTACCATTCCTTCACGTTTGCTTCCTGCAAAAGCCCATCCTTCCTTCATTTCTTTCTTCTCCCTACACCCCTTCTTCCTTCCTTATAGTACCCTAATATCTTCATATCCTTCTGGTTTCCGTCTCTTTCCCCTCCCAAATTTTTACTCCCTCCTTTCCCATTTCCTTCCACTCAATTTTCCTATTACTCCTGATTTCCTCAACCAGTTTTCCTCTCTCTTCCCCTTTAATTTTCCCTCCCTCTGCCTCTCATCCTTCCCTGCCCGCTGAGCCAAAGTAATCACAATCCCGCCCAGGTAATAACTTAACCTTCTACAGAGAGTGATGGAGGGTCCGACCTTGCCTACGCCTTGCTCCTCTCTACTTTGCTCCACCCTGCCCTGCTGTTTCCTGCCCTATACTTCTGTCTTAATTTCCTTGTTCGATCCTGCCTCATACTTTCCAGCCCTATCCTTCCCTTCCCTACCCTGCCCTGCTTAACCCTACCCTCTCCAGTTTCGCCCAGCCCTGCCCTTCCCTGTCTTGCCCTGGCCTGCCTTGCCCTGCCCAACCTTGCTTTGCTCTAGCCAGCTCTGCCCTTCCCTACCCATCTATAAGATAAAGAGAGCGGCGCTAGAGGCATCAAAGCTGTTAAAAGCCTCTTAATTAACCAGTAATTAAGATGGGGCAAATCTTTTCTAAAGGGAACGAGGAAGTCATTTACGTCTACAGGGACATAAGGGAAGCCGCCTTCGTTTGGATTTAGTTTTTGAGAGAGCCTTTGATGTTAGAAATTAATATCAATATTGCCCTCTTCTACGTTTAAGAAAAGAAAAAAAAACTCAGGATTTCTTTTATTTCACTTCTGAGCAGGAGTTCGTAGTAGTTAATAATCTAGTGTTTTGTACCTTCTTTCTTATTTCGGGTATCGGCAGGTAGGAATATTAGTACAATACAATTTGATGGTGGACGATGTGTGTGTGTGTGTGTGTGTGTGTGTGTGTGTGTGTGTGTGTGTGTGTGTGTGTGTGTGTGTGTGTGTGTGTGTGTGTGTGTGTGTGTGTCATTCTACCGCAACTCTCATCACCGGCTCCCATCTCATTGCCGCCCGTCACCACTCTAATCCAGTTAACACCGACAAAGCCCAGCCTCTGCTTTAGATCGGTAGTAGAAACTGCATCACAATATCCACAGCATGTTGTGGGAACCACTTCTCTATAGCACCTTCACGAGTGTAAGCTCGATCCCGGGGGCGCAGAGTGGGAAGTGATATCGAACTCAAAGAGGCACCACTGCCCACCATCGAGTTTCAGCAAACCGTTAAACTACACTATGCATCGGACTAAAAAATTCTATCTATGTATTGCCAGACGTCTTAATCCCGTAAGGGTGGCCACAAACAAAGCCTCTATGTCGCCCTGTCTTCCGCCATTTCACTGCCCTCTCCCCTGCTCTCACACATCTCTTTTATATACCTCTCCGCTCCATCCCTCCATCTCATCCTCTGCCTCCACCTCCCACTTCCCCCCTCCACCTCACTCACATACACTCTCCTTGTTAGTCTCTCGCTCTCCGTCCTCTCCACATGGCCAAACCACCTCAGTATACTCGTATTTCTCTTATGGCTATCACATCCACATCCACACCACAATGCTCCTTCGCTTCCTCATTGTCAGTCTGTTTCTCCATGTAACTCCACATCCTCCCCTCAAATAACTCACTTCTGCTGCACTCACACTTGACTTGTGTCCTTTCAACAAGGTTCAAGCATCACTTTCATACGTTAGAGTTGGTATTACAATACTATCATGCAGCGATATTTTTTTTACTTCCATGCTCACTTCCCTATTATTATCACCGCTGTCAAAGAACTACCAACCTTTCATCCTTGTTGTACCCTTTCAAGCACCTCATCCTCTAAACTTACATAATTATTATTCAGTTTTCGCACTACACTACTTGGGTATTTTGATATGGAACAGCCTTACCAAAAGTGCTACTGAAAGCAAGAGGGACAGTCTGACCCAAGAGTGCTAGGAATAAAGCGTTTGGCCCGAACAGGCCTATTTCCTTTGGATCAGTTTGTGTACATGTAACCATTCCTTTTGGGGTTAAACTTCTGTGACGAACATAACAAAAACTAACTCAGACTAGGAGCAGTCTCACAATGTTGTTCTTTCTGCATCACCCAGTGGATGTATCTAATGTTTTTTTTTTTTTTTTTTTTTTTTCATATGTCTGACTGCAGGCATCGTACTGACAGACTTTTCTTTATGACTCAGCACTCCCCTTCACCTGCCACCATTTTACCATTAATACCAAGTCCAAACTGATTACATGCTGTGCATTGGTATTGGTGCGGGCGTTTGTATGATATGTCGGTAAGTTTTTTGAAGATCAGAAAAGTCTATTATATCGATGTATCATTTCTGACAGAAGGTTACTTTTACCATGAGACCTTCACTTCCCCAAATGCTGATATATATAAAATGCATTATTGAAAAGATATTTCATTATGTCACTGTCTACATATTATTCATTAATATATCAGAATATAGGCTGTAGTATCTTTAAATAGTGAAATTAGCACAGTTCATTACTAAATGCTCAACAGGTGTGAAAACTTGGTGGCTTAAGGTGTGCCTCGGGAGGGTGGTGTGCAAGCATTGAAACACGGCGGCTTTAACTAAGTACTGTGATTTAACAATAAGTACGCCATTCATGTACTTATCTACTTCTAAAGGGGATCTCTATTGCTTTGGTCGGTATGTTTGGCAGGGTGGAAGGAATGGGCTCTACCTTGATTTACGATGGTCCTATAGTGTCGAAGGAGATGGGTAAAAAGCAGGGGGTACATAACCAGTATATAGGTCTTAAAACCTTCTATTTGACACTATACTGTCGAGAGAGAGAGAGAGAGAGAGAGAGAGAGAGAGAGAGAGAGAGAGAGAGAGAAACTCATTACTTTTTTCGTATGTCTTGTCTCGTTTCTTAAGATTTTCCACCCATTTACGCTATTCATCCCCACCAAAACTCAAGTGTCTTTCCTCCGCCCTTCTCTCCAATCAGAAAACTCTCCCCTTAGCTTGTCCATTTCTTTCCTTCCTTCCAACCACTTGAAGTCCGTGGGCTTTTCTTGAGAGGTTAGGGCCACCAACCACTTGAAGTCCGTGGGCTTTTCTTGAGAGGTTAGGGCCAGACGGAAAACACAGATCGCTTAGAGAGACGTATAAACAGAGGAGAGATTATGGGAAGAGAGGAGTAGTGGAGAACAGGGATAAAGTGAGTAATGGCAGCGAGGTACTGGCTGTGTGAGTGGTTATGGGAGGGGAGAAGTTTGGGTAAGGAAGTGGTTATGGAAATGTCTAGAGATCATAGGAGGGGTTGCGGTGTCGCAAAAGAGAGGTTATGTGGAAACGGGGCTTAGGGTAAGGGAGAGGTTGTGTTAAATATGATACGGAAGAGATTAAAGGAAGGAAAGATTGTGGTAAGGGGAGGGTTGTGATACGAGAGAAGTTATGTGGAAGGAGAGCGTCAGGAAAAGGTAGCTTAAGATTGTGGTAAGGAGAGGATTGTGATAAGAGTGGCTATGTGGAGAATTAAAAGAATGGGAGATTGTGGTAAGGGAAGAGTTGTGATAAGAGAGGGTATGTGGAGGGAGAGATTAAGGAAAGGGAAGATTGTGGGAAGCGGAGGATTGTGGTATGAAAGAGGTTATATGGAGAGAGAGATCTGGTAAAAGAGAGATTGTGGTAAGGGGAGGGTTATGATAAGAGAGAGGTTATGTGGAAGAAGAGATATAGTGAAAAGAAGATTGTGGTAAGGGGAGGGTTTTGATAAGTGAGGGGGATGTGTGGAGGGAAATATTAAGAGAATTGAACAATACTTGTGGAATGAGAGGAGTGGGAAAAGTTGTAAACAGAGAGATAATGGGTCTGGATGAAGAACGTGGAATACAGATAAATAAATAGTATATTAGTGGGTGAAAAGATGTTGTGGACATATAAGATATACTTGAATTTCAGACTATGAGCAAAAGGTCGTGCATGAGATGAAGCCTGGGAGTACGGTAGATGAAATGTGGGTAGGGGGACGGCAAGTATGAGTGGAAAGAGGATGAAGATAGGAATAGGGCGACAGAAGAGTTACTGTAAACGATATAAGGTTGTGCAAGGGGTGATAGGAGAGGAAGCGACTGTGGGACTTCAAACGTTGGGAATAGAGCTGGGGTTGCAGAAGTGAATAGGAGTGAAAGGAAAAATAGGTTGAGAAGAAGGAAAAGGTTGTGCAAAGAAGAGGGAGAAAAGAAGAGAAGAATGAGGATAAGTGAGAGAGGAGAATGTCTATGTGGAGGATGAGGGAAGAAGTGGGTTGTGAAGAGAGGGAGGCATGTGAGGAGGAGAGGGAGTTGGGAAGGAGTGGAGGAGGGTTGTAGTGAGAGGGAGGGGAGAGTTATATGGCACTGGGAAGGAGGAGACCCATCGTAATTTTTCCAGCCCACTCCTCCCCCCTATCTTCCACTTTCCAACATCGCACACAAACACGCCTAGACACACACACACACACACACACACACACACACACACACACACACACACACACACACACACACGCACACACACGATAACCATACACACTTCCTTTTCAGAGAAGGTATGTACACAACACTTCGTGAAGCATTTAACCCCTTCAGTCCTGTGAGGTCACATATTACACTGTACTCCGGCCATCTCCAGATTGTTTTATTCAAGAAAAGAGGGAGTTTCGAACTACTGGCGTTGGATATTTCCATCATTACTGCCATCAATATGAACGGTATTTCTTATGTCGAATATACTCGTATCTGCCTGACGGTAACAGAAAAAAAATAAATAAATAAACGAGCTGGAAGAGTTAATGTGTCCGCCTTCATGATGCAAGGGTAAATGAGGGTAAGTGGTAGTGTCGTTTTACATACAATACATAATGTGTGTGTGTGTGTGTGTGTGTGTGTGTGTGTGTGTGTGTGTGTGTGTGTGTGTGTGTGTGTGTGGTTTGCCTATCAGTACATGAGATGGTCCATATATTACGCCTTTCTTTCCTCTTGCCTGACATTTTCTCGTATGTTGCTGGAACGGTTCATTGAGAATTACAAACATCTATTCTGTACCATTTTCCATTTCCCATAACGTTCTTGTTGCTGTTTGAAATGATAAAAAAATATAACAACCATAGACAATGGTGCAGGGTAGACATAGGTACACGAGGGACTTTGCTAGCTGATAATGGAAGCGCAATTTATAGACCACCCTTTACGAAAATTTTCGTCAGTGTATAATGCTGGGAAGTAAAGAAGGGTCAGTAAAAAGAATAAGATTTTTACTTTTTTTTTTTTCTGGGGGGATTCAAGCTGAACAGTGATATGAGCGGGTCAGTTTTTTGAAGGGGACAATAGAAACAGGTATGGGTTTATCCTTAAAGTAAATGTATGACAAGACGCCTGATGGTCTGACAGTAGAGTTTCCAGGTATGACAGGGATGTATAGTTATGCGCCCCACGTAGAGTCCTAGAGGTAGCCAGAGGATTTTCTGTCATGTAAAACGCTACTCTACCAGGGCTGTAGGCCGTTCTCCTGCACTTAAGTGTTCTCAACTACTGTAGCATAATCTTAGCCCCTGCTCCACGAAGGGGGTAACTTGGGACTGTCTGTTACTTTTCTCGAAATCGGTAGGAGGTTTTGTTATTACTGAGTCGTATTTATAAAACATCCTAACCAACTTTATATTCCAAAACAGTTGTCATAACAATTAGGCATTATCACAGTTTGTTCTGCTTCACCTTACATATCAACACAATAGTCGTTCTAATTTAATTGTGAAATATTTGATAACTATATGTATGTAGACAAACTCATATACATGATCCCTTAGACACAGCTAGCGCTTAAGGAAGTTTAAAAATATGGCCCTTTGTGTGCTCCAGGGGCAGCGTAAACTTGTATGTAAGGGAGATCGGGGTTATGTGACACTTCCATAAAATGAAGTCCAGTGGGACAATATCAGATTCTTGCATAGTATCGAAAACTTCCCTTTCAGTCTCTGCTTATGAATGGAACACTGAATGGTTTCTCTAGAGCGGAGGTTCTCAAATTGTTGGTTGCATACTGGGCTCAGGTGGGTCACAGGATGACTTCGAAAGTATAATATACAAGAAGCCATGATATAAACTTTAATGTTTGCATTGTCGCGAAAGTGTATTTAATCAGTGATAACAAATTAAAAAAAAAAAACGAGGAAAATATGCGGTAGTGAGCGTAGTAGGTGGAGTGCATATTGAGTGAACACACACACACACACACACACACACACACACACACACACACACACACACACGATCTTTTCGATATATAATGATGACATAATACTGTTTTACCCCAACTATAAACCATAGCCACCCCTCGAACTCTTTGTACAGTTGCTGCCGTATATGAAGTGACTCGTGAATGGCCTAACCTTGGATAACGTGACTCCCCCGCCTCACCTCAACCCACGTAACAAAAATACCGACCCGGCCTCGCTGCAGCCAACATTTCGTGTGTATTTCCAGGAAGACAACTCGCCCACGCAGGTTCTTGATACTCACTGGTGCACGCATAGCTGCATCCAGTAACCCTAATTATAAGGAATCCAAACCGACTTCTATGATAAAAAGATTTTCTTAATGGTTGAGGGTTATTACTCCGTTTGAATTCACATGAGTTTTCACTTCAATATTAGTTTTACTCCAGTTTGTGCGCTAAATGCATGGTGGTTGTGTGAGTCAAGGGAAAATTTTTAACAAAAAATTTTGCACATATCTTAAGCTTAGGAGAATTCATACATACTTTCCAAGTTAGCCTCTGTTGCCATCAGCACATCACACATACTTATATGTACAGTTGTGGAAAAATATACCAGTCCAGTTTTTTTATTAGCCATTAGTTCTGAACCAAATACAATATTTTTTTAAAAAGATTTTTGGGTTCCATAGATGGCGTTACTTCATTTGGAAAGTTAATACTCACCGTCTCGTTATTTATTTCCACTGACGTGACTTAGTTATCTCCTCAGCTATAAACACACGAAGAAATACATTCTCATACATTTACGAAGGTCTTTTATAAACAGATTGCTCGCAAACAATATTCTAAACCATATTCAGTATCGGACTAAACTACCAACACACACACACACACACACACACACACACACACACACACACACACACACACACACACACACACAATTTTTGCGTATTATCCATCTTATTCCTCTAGTATCCATTCGCTGTCTTTACTGTTTATACTCCCATGAGTTTTTATATTCCTTCTTTTCTCTAGTTTCTTTCTACATTTCTTTCTGCTTTCAATCCTTCTCATTTTCCCCTCACAACTTTTATTTCCACAGTCCCATGCTATTTCCTCCTCCTCTATCTTCTTTATTATTTTTTCATTTATCATCTCTAATTTTCGTTGAATGCTCAGTTTTTCCTACACCCTTTCCTTCAACCTTCAGTCTATTTTTTTTTTTTTTTCATTCATTTTATACCATCTGTTCTGTTTTCATTTTCTCCCCTCCTCATCGGTCTCCTCTTAGCACTCTTCCTTTTCTCTTCCTTCCTTCTATACCAATGTCATATCGCTTTCTCTTTCCCCCTCAGATATTTCTCTCCTCACTAGTTCTAGATTATTTGCAGCCCCTGTCCCTTTCTTCATTTTTCTCTCTTTCAATCTCTTTCAATTATCCTTCCAATTCTCCACTATCCCCCTCACGCATTCTGTATCTTCGCTTCAGTGCTCTATTTTTCTTTTTCTTCAAGCATGCCCTTCGTCTGTCTGTCTGTCTCTCTTGTCTTTCTGTTTGTCCGTCTGTGTCTGAGTCTCTGTCTGTCTGTCTGTGTCTCTGTCTGTCTGTCTGTCTCTGTCTCTGTCTGTCTGTCTGTCTGTCTGTCTGTCTCTCTCTCTCTCTCTCTCTCTCTTTCTCTCTCTCTCTCTCGTAATTCATCTGTAGGCACGTCTGATTGGCTCACTCTCCCGAATTCTTTTTGGCTTGGAATATGAGTGGTGGAGTGGGAGTGGTGGAGTGAGGGTAACTGGGAATGGTGGAGCGGAAATGGTGGAATGGGAATGGTCCAGTGGGAGAGGCGGAGTGGGGGTTTTGGAGTGGGACTGATGGATGGATTGGTAGTCATGGAGTGGGGGTGGTGGAATGAGAGCGGAGGAGTGGAAGTGGTGGAAAGGGAGTTGAACTGAAGTTGTGAAGCATGAGTGGTGGAGCTGGAGTGAAGGAGTGAGACTGATGGAGTGGGACTGATAGAATGGGAGTTCAGGACTGGGAGTAGTGGACTGGGAGTGATGGAAAGGAAGTAATGGAGTGATGAAGTGTGAATTGTGAAGTGGGAGTGCTTGAGTGGGAAAGGTGGGAGTGTGAATAATGGAGTCTGAGTGTAGGGATGTGATTGGTAGGAGTCTTACAGAATCTTGTAGAAATTTTGTAGCTTCTTGTAGTGAAGTTTTGTAGATCAGTTATGCATATATTAGACTCGTGGAAGAGCAGTTGTTATGCGTGAGTGGTTTTGTAAACAGATAATCTTCATTAAATTTTGTCATGCAATGACAGGAAAGGTAAAGATTAGTGTGGGACTATTTTTATTTGTCTTCGAAATATTAACAAAGTCTCTCACGCACAAGTGAAGTATAGAGTCCCGCTAGCTACCTCCCTGTCTCGTTCTCTCCCTCTCTGCCACCCTCTCCGACCCTGTTGCTAATCTCCTCCTCTCTCGCTCTCTCTGTACAACCATTCGCTACAATCGCCAGCCCCCTTCTGAGCTCTGATTCCTACATTCTCGTTTAGCAGGGGTCGTGTCTCGTGTGCTATACTGTTGTTGAAATGTTCTAGAAGCCTGTGTGTATGTGTGTGTATGGTCACGAGGCGCTGTTTGTGGGCTATTATGCTGGTATGAGACATTCTGAAGAGGTACTAACGTCATTTCCTTTTGGCCCCTAGGTTTGACATTGACCTAACCTCTAGACTATACATGTATGTTGCTAGCTATTATGTATTAAGATATTTTAGTCTTGACATCGCTCGGTCACGCAGCTGGCAGTCCTCCAACAGCAATCATCATTGACATATGCTAATCTATTAATACATAATATTCTTCATCTTCACTCTTTATACATAATATTGATTATAATATTGTATAGATATAATATTCATGGTAATATTGCCATGATCCAGTAATATTACATTTTAAACAAGTTGTATACATAATTGAACAAATGCAATATGGTTAAATTGGTTATTGTATGACATATTGTAAGCTGTGTATGTATAACAGACATACACATATAATTGTGCAATGGTAATACTGCTAGGTCATTACATTACATTATGGAGTTATCCCATTAGTAATGCCTAATATTTCACATAACTTATGTGATGTTTCTGGTAATACAGAATTCTAGTAATATTGTATGAATTGTTACATAATATTGTAGTAACAATTTGGTAATACATAATTGTAACATTGTATGAATTGTTACATAATATTGTAGTAACATTGTGGTAATACACAATTGTTACATTGTATGAATTGTTACATAATATTGAAGTAACATTGTGGTAATACATAATTGTAACATTGTGTGAATTGTTACATAATATTGTAGTAAAATTGTGGTAATACATAATTGTAACATTGTATGAATTGTTACATATTATTGTAGTAACATTGTGGTAATACATAATTGTTACATTGTATGAATTGTTACATAATATTGTAGTAACATTGTGGTAATACATAATTATTACATTGTATGAACTGTTACATAATACTGTAGTAACATCGTGGTAATGCATAACTATAACATTGTATGAATCGTTACATAATATTGTAGTAACATTGTGGTAATACATAATTGTACCATTGTATGAATTGTTACATAATTGTACTGTAATTATTACATATCGTTTGTAGTTACATAATTGTAGCAAGTGTAACATAATGCAATCGTTTGTCGTTACATAATTGTAGTAATTGCAGTCGTGACATCGTTAATCCGGTCATGCTGCGGTCGATGACAGTGGTGATGTGTCTTGCCACTGGCTCGTGGAAAACAAAAGTCTGCTTTTTGTTTCACTTATAGGAGTTTGTGTGATATTTTGGCATTTGTAGTAACACGCCTATTTTCATTTGTTTGTTATGCGATCTTACTGTATTGCTTTCTTTCTTTTTCTTTTCTTTTTTTTGTATGTATTGATTTTCTATAGTTTGTTTTTCTTCGATTGTCGACGCTTTTTCGGTGTTGTCCGAGGTTGCATAATTGCTGGCTACTTCCCTTGGGACCTTTTTTTTAGGTTTAGTTTATATTGCACAGATATTACTGAAAATGATATTATATAGCCCCATATTTTATTTTATATAAAAAATATACATACACTATATACAGTATTAACTATATACACTGATTTGTTGTTCACTTGTACCTATCGCGGGCAATATATATGTCAGCACTGTGTGGCAATCTTTGTCTTCACGATTGTGTGGAAGATGTTCATTCTTGCTAACGTCATTTGTCCTGGCCATTTTTTTTTCTAGTTTTCCCTGCAACATAATTTGTCTGTTTCCACTAGGTAACTTTAATTAATAAATGTTTAATACAGTTCTTTTAATTGCTCACTGAGCAGCTGTGATAGTATATTTTCTTTATTACCTTTAGATGTAACAATGTATAGCTGTATGTATGAAACACGTATTTTATGTAGGTATAAATGGTAACACTCGTTGGTGGTAAATAAATGCAATTGTAAATGAATGAAAATATACAGTGTAGAATATTTATTGTTGGCGCAAGTATTTAGTGATTGAATTATGCCGATAATTAAAGTAGGTATATGTATTTACAGTAAATTGTAATTATACAGCACGTTTTATATGTTTGTGCAGTAGTTTTTTGTCTATCACTGTGTATTATATAAATGAAGTAACTATGTGAGTCACTCGTTTTTACCGTGGTGGGAATGGTGTGAGTGGTGGTGTCACACACGAGTTGACTGACGTGGCGTCGTCTCAGCAAACACGCATGGTGACGTCGACTTCCCATACTGGTAGCTGTGGTGAGTAAATGAGTAGCGATGAGTAACTTGAGTGAAGATGAGTAAGATGAGTTGTGAATATGGCCTTGGCATTTGCTGTCGTCGTTTTGACCTTCTCACACTCCTGCGTCAGCGGTGGAGGTTGGGGGCGGTTGAAGAGAGAGGGCGAGGTCAGGTGGTTGTGAGTTGTAAGTCATGTGTCGCTCTTCGTTTGCTTGTTTTGTTTTGCTTTCTCAATTTATTCTCGGTCCTTTTTTCTTATGATTTACTAATTTGTGGGATGAAGAATGTCGCTACTTGTAGGTGCGTGTAGAAGATTATAGAGACGACTCATACAGTTGTTACTTGTAGTTGATTGTAGATGGTTGTAGTTCATTGGTTCGTCGTAGAAATTGGAAGATTGTTTATATCAATACTTTGTTAAACTACTGGCAAGGCATCGTATGACCTCTTCACCTCTACATCCGAGTGATGATCGGGGAGACGGAAGGGGGGTTGGAGAAAATACTGTTAGGAGCTGGTTGTGAATTGTTGGTTGTAAGAAGTATTGTTTGTTTTCTAGCTTGATAATGTAGACTTAACTGTACAATCGTAGACTCGTAGGCTCGTAGGCTTGTAGCTCGTATTTTGTAGGTATTCACTGTAGATTTGAAGATGAGGTTCGTACTTTCGGTGCCATCATATCTTACAGAAACTTGTAGAAACTTTGTAGCTTCTTGTAGTGAAGTTTTGTAGATCAGTTATACATATATTAGACTCGTGGATGAGCAGTTGTTATACGTAAGTAGTTTTGTAAGTAGATAATCTTCGTTCCCTTTTGTCATGCAATGACAGGAGAGGTAAAGATTAGTATGGGACTATTTTTATTTGTCTTGGAAATATTAACAAAGTCTCCACACAAGAGTGAAATATAAAGTAGAGTCCCGCTAGCTACCTCCCTGTCTCGCTCTCTCTCTCTCTCTCTCTCTCTCTCTCTCTCTGCCACCCTCTCGACCCTGTTGCTAATCTCCTCCTCTCTTGCTCTCTCTGTACAACCTTTCGCTACAATCGCCAGCCCCCTTCTGAGCTCTGATTCCTACATTCTCGTTTAGCAGGGGTCGTGTCACGTGTACTATACTGTTGTTGAAATGTTCTAGAAGTCTGTGTGTGTGTATGTGTGTGTATGGTCACAAGGCGCTGTTTGTGGGCTGTTGTGCTGGTATGAGACATTCTGGAAAGGTGCTAACATTATTTCCTTTCGGCCCGTAGGTTTGACATCAACCTAACCTCTAGACTATATATGTATGTCGCTAGCTATTATGTATTAAGATATTTTAGAGTCGTGACAGGAGTGTGAGTAGTGGGAATGTGAGTAGTAGGGGTATGAGTTGTGTGGTGTGGCCAGCAGTAGTGAGTGGTGATGTGAGAATGGTTAGGCTGAGTGGTGGAATGCCAGTAGAGGAGTTGTGTGAGCATCAGATATGAGAGTGGTGGAGTGTTCCAGCAGCGTGTATACTTGAGTAGAGTGAATCGGTGAGTGGGAAAGTTTGATTGGCGGTGATTGCATTTAATCTAAACGAGTTAGTGGTAGAAGTTGATTGTAATGACCAATAGAGAGAGTTATTATGAGGACTGGGCTCTGCATGAGAAGACAAGTGTGAGTGGTTGAGTGTAAAGGAGTTGTCTTGACTAGGAATGGTTTGAGAGTACTGTGGGACAGTGCTTTAGTGGCAGTGGCAGGGTGGGAGATTTGAGTTGGACTCTTTGAGTAAGGGTGACCTTGTGGACTCCAATAAGTAGGTAAAAGAGAAGGATGAGTAGGTTTTCTGTTAGGAAATGTGAAGTGACCGATTTAGTGGATGTAATGGTAGTGAACTGAGAGGGAATGGTGAATAGCAAAGTTAAATAATAAGATTAAAAGAACGTGGGAGTCAGGACGTGCTAAAATAATAAAATAGCAATTTTATAAATCTGCGTAACGAGAAAGTAAGACGATGAAGATGAAAGTGGCGTCCTTGTGGTTACTGTAGTAGTTATTATTCGAGGCTGTTGAGTTAAATCAGTGTTTCAAGTTATTTTCCCCATGCTGAAAATGTAGCTATTGCGATCGAGTATGTTTCTGTTTGTGTATTTATGTAACAATATATGCATGGATAAATAGTAACCAAATATTTCATGAATGTCTTATCCAGTTTACATCAAGACTATCACATATTGTGACGGTACACTGTGTGTAGGTCTAGATAGTTCAGGTCGCGTCGTTACCTCTATGAATATCTTGTCCATTTTGGATTAAACTTACGACATATCGTGTGTTGGAGGGCTGGGCAAGATATATCTGATTTTGGTGGAGATCAATTAAAAGTTAAGGTTATCAGTCAGGGTCAAACATCTGACTCAGCATCGTTGTGCTGTCCGTGCATTTTAAATCCAGTTCGAATTGCTGTTGTGGTTTGGTTTACCCTTCCCTATTAGGCTACGGTACACAATAATGTTTTTTCAGGGTAACACCAAACGAATCTTCACTTGAGGAAAATCCGAGTACTCTGAGGCTTAAATACGGTCAATTTATAGTATCGCTCGCACAACGATTTTTTCATCCAACCTGGGTGTTTTCAATGGTTTTTGGTGTGATTCGTTCGATTTTGACCTTCATTTCTATTGGAAATCAATAGTTTCTGAGATGTGACCCATTTACTGTTATCATAGAAACCACTGATTTTTGACAAATTTAAGCCAGAAGCATCAATAATCACACCAAAAACCATTGGAAACACGCATGTTCGATGTCGTTTCATTACTGGAAGCCCTGGAAAGTGGGCAGGGTTTGAATTAAATAATCCAAACCTAACCTAGCCCACCTAATCTAACCTAACCTAACCTAACCAACCTAAACTAAGCAAACCAAGCCAACCTAACCTAACCTAACCTAATCTAATCTAATCTAACCTAACCTAACGTAACCTAACCTAACCTTACCTAACCTAACCAACCTAACCTAACCTAAACCCCCGCCCCAACGAGGTCTAACTTACCCTACTCTGGAGATGGTGGGTCAGACTCCACTTGCAGCATACCCAGAGATGCTTTTCTTGTCGCAACTGAAGTCGTGCGTGACAGTGAGGACACCACCCGACTTGGAAGGACGCCGTACCGACGCAGAAAATCGACGGAAGCCTTAGGTTCTTGGTAAAAAGCCTTGAAAATCTCCCACGGCTTCAGCGCACATTCAGTACACGGGAGACATGTTGGGACTGACTTTTAAATCTGGCGGAGTGTGGGAAACTTCGCTCATTGGCGGAAGGAAATTAAATGTGATTGCTTGATGAAGAGGGAGGCATAGCTGTGATTGGCTTTCATAAGTTACGTGATTCAAATTCGGTCAAGTCAGTGTAAAATTATCATCAGTTTAAAATGTATATAAAAAACTGACAACAATGTAAATGGGACTGCTAGTGGTAAACATGCTGCACGGCGGCACGGCCTAGGCTCTTGCTGCACTGGAGGAAAAAATCAATAACCTCGTAAACCGTTCATTTCCGAGAGTAACAACACATCCTGGTGAGTATAGCAACGTGAGGTACGTAGGCTGATAGGCAGAATATGTTCGAGTTTCCTGTGGGACCGATACTATAGTTTGACCTTAAATATTACTTTTAGTTATGACTCTTGTGAATTTATTATGCTATCTCATGATGACTCTTCCACGGACAGATATTCTGTCAAAGGGTTACGTGGTTGTTAAAAACCTAGATTTACAGGAAGTGTTTGCTGTATATACTTCTAGCACTAGTTGCTCGGTGTTGTGTTCCCAGCGGCACATTTGAGTTGCTTTTTAAAGTGGTAGTAGAGAACAAATACTAGCTTCGGTCACCACTAGATCTGCTCTCAGCAGTCCAGCCTAAGTCACTTTGTGTAGAGACAGAAACCCATGACAACTGCTGGAGTTAATACTTTAAGGGTACCATCTTCCGTACAAGAAGAAATAGTAAGAGAATGAAATGGTACAAGTGTAGGAGCTGAACAAAGAGGAAGTGAAATAAAGACAAAGTTGAAGGACAAAATAAGATAGGCGGAAAAGGGTTTATTAAGGAAGGAATGGAAAGAGAATAGTTACATGTAGAGATAAGGACACAGGAAAATGAGAAAAAGAAAACTGGATAGAAGAGTAGTCTGAGTTAGAGAACGAAAGACTTGGACAACGAAGAAATCAAGTGAAAGCTTAATGGTGGGAATGAATGACGGACAGAGTGAGTGAAGGAGAGTGAAATGTAAATGCATCCACACAAGAAGAGACTGCTAGAAGAAACAAATGCATAATAGAGCGAGTTGGAACTTCAGGGAAGAAACGTATTCATGAAAAGAAACAGCGTAGAAGGAAATGATGAAGTGAGGGGAGTGAGGGGTGCATGGTGTAAAAGTATGAGAAGTAATTGAGAGAGAAAGGCTAGTCAGAGTTATAAAATGGTAGAGAAAGTGTATCAGAATGAAACGCAGAAGGTGGAAGAGACAGAACAAGTAACAACGAGAAATGTTAATGTAGGATGGAAGGGAATTATGGCAGTTGTCTCTTTCAGACTTCCCACTCATTTGCATGATAATTCCAGTGCTATCAACGAGTCAGACAAACGTGTTGTAATGACAAGTTCCTCGCTTCATTACCGTTCCTTTAACACTTTCTACTAGTTTACATTGTACACACTGTTGCACGCCGTTTTTTTTTTTTTTTTTTCATCACAGACCAGGAAACTTAATTTAATAGAATTTAGTTTATTTTAGATATAACCAATTAACAATAAAATTAATTAACTAATACCACATATAGAATTTTTTTGCACAACCTTAATGCTCAGAGTTAAATGTGAAACGTATCACAGCTATATGATCGAAGTCAAATGCATATACACACTAATTTTGCACACAGAGAATGCAACACCCTTGAAGTACAGATGACTTAATGGCCTACCATTTGACTTGTTCCTGTGACCCTGACCTTTGACAGACTGTCCTCAAAAGTATAATTGCTTCACTGTTGCTTGATTTCCAGCCATTGCGATAAGTTTCGTACATGTCGGATAAAAAATTGTAGGGATTAACCTGTCCTTGTGATCTCGACCTTTGACAATAGTTCTTGAAACCAAATCTTTCATCCTTGGAAGATCCTTAATCCTTCAACCAAGAACGGTCCAAATCAAATTAAAACTATTTGAGCCCAAGAAAAAACTATGACCTTGCCTGGTTACCGTTACCCATTACCTATTTCTCTCAAAGTCTAATTCTTTCATCTTTGTTTTACCCTTCACCTTCCACAGAGTTTGCTGTAAATTGTGTAATAATTACTTACGTGACTTTCACTTGTACCTTCTAATTATTGTTGTCAAAACCAGGAGTTCAGCCAAGTGACACCACTGCAGTATTTCAGCCAAGTTAGGGTAAAATCAGATCAATTTTTTTTAGTCAGTTTTGTTCACACATGGCCGGTATTCTTGTCGGGTAAGGAGAGACCATAACACCTCTTCCTTAACAATTTATTTTCCAAACTACTCGTTAACAGTTCCTCGTTTGCGTCTTATTTATTTTCAATATGGATAACATTCAAGATCAATGTAACGGAGCAAAATAAGAAATAAGTCGGTAAGGAAGGGTTGTTGGTAATCTGTCTAACCTTTCTAGATTACCACCTATAGATGTACACACGGGTCGAACGTTGGCCTTGTCCTGTGATCTTGATTGCTGGCCGAGTACTTTGAATACTGAAACTCCTCGTCCTTGCCTTACCTTCAAATCGTCCCACAAGCTTAGTCACATTAGGATCAAAATTGCTCAAGCTGTCTTTGTCAAAGGACCTTGACTTTTGACTTTCCTCGTGACCTTGACCTTTGACTGACCGTTCTCAAAATCAAATATCTGAAGCCTAAATCTACTCTGAACTCTTCCACCAATTTCGGCATAAATTGGAGAAAAATTACTTTGATCTTGCCATGTAACTTTGGCCGTTGACCCAGTGTTCTCAAAAACGATATGACAACCACTAAACTGACCCACAACCCTTTCAACAGGTCTGGTTATTGTTTCTCTCTCTCTCTCTCTCTCTCTCTCTCTCTCTCTCTCTCTCTCTCTCTCTCTCTCTCTCTCTCTCTCTCACGCACAGCCAGTTCTAGCTATATGCAAGGCAGTACAGGCGAGAGCTCAGTAACCCCATTGTCCCTAGGGGACCCCCAAATATTAATAATGATATTATTATTATTACTAATGATAATAATAATAATAATAATAATAACAACAACAATAATGATAATAAAATAATAACAATAATGATAGTAAATAAAATAATAATAATAATAATAATAATAATAATAATAATAAGTGATAATTATAAAAAATAAGTTATACTATACCACAATGTCAGTTCAAAAGATCAAAATTTGCAGGAATAATGAAAAAGAATCATTTTTCACTGTCATAGGTCTACTCAAGAACCAAGGTCACTGGTAAATGAGAATGCTGTGTGTTGGTATAAATATCGGCTGAAATAGTGTGCAGCCGATTCATAATTTAAAAAAAAATGAAATAATCTTGCTATATAAAGAGAACACAATACTTTCACGATTGCCAGGATATCAACACACGATGCTTGTTAAGCTTTATTTTAATAATCATGTGTCTTCTAGTAATGTGAATATCTCCATAGTTTCTTTCACTTGCAGGAACGTTTTTTTTTTTTATGGTTTGAGGTAAAAGAAATATATATATATATATATATATATATATATATATATATATATATATATATATATATATATATATATATATATATATTTTCCAGTAGGTACTTAAATAACAGCATCTTGATAGGGACAACATAAATAAGGTTTCTGTCACTTGCATGACCTTGTAGCTTGTCTTTTTGTACACATTTCGAACTTCGTAATTAACTGTTGATTTATTTGTGACAAAGGAAAACTTCGCCTTTAGCTTATCTTTTCGTACTTCTTTGTATCGTAAATAAGTGTTATTGAAACTGATACCTTAATATAATGCTTGTATGGCATCAATTGACTAGGAAAAATGCAAGTAGGGTACATATGGAAGCTCCCCAAACACTGTATAATCCCCCTTAGGGCCCGAAGAAGGGTAGAGCCGGCACTGCATACACACATGCTGAACAAAACATTACACCCTTCGGACGACAGCTGGCAAATAATTAACATTTTATACTCATCTTCATCTTAGAAGAGTTTCAAAATACGGCCTGGAGTCCCAGTGCCTCGTCTTCTAGTCAGCCTTTTAGTATCTTTTTCATTCAGATCTATACTGCATATCACATGTCAATTGTGTTCTCTGTGTTATGTGAAACATTTTTCTCATGATATAGTTGGCCCGAAATACGCACTACAAAGTATTAACCAGCCGTATGCTGCAATGAACAGAGAAAGAAATGGTGTTCAAAAGATTCCTAATCTCATAAGAATGCGATCCCATCTCAGCTATCCTAATCACCCGTATCAACCTCTCCACCCATCCTGCCAGCTACACCTTTTCCACCCCACATTTCTTAAGGCACAGTATCTGCAACATTCCCAACTATTCTTCTGTGAACTACATCCTGCCCTCTATATTTCTCTGTCACAGACTTGCATCAGCTCCTCCACCCACCCTACACTTTGTCTATCTTGACTAGGCGAATATTGTCGTCCTTTTTCAGATAATTTCCCTTTCTTCAATGGCAGAGTAAGTCAGTACTAAGGCTGTTTATCCTTTCCGTGCCACTTCTAGTTGACAAGCTTCATACTACAGTGATGATCTCTTCGTACATCTTAATGATCAAGGAAGAGGGATGACAGTTTTAGGTCAATGTTAAGTGTATGGAGCATAATATTCTTAGCTCACTGTTTTAATGCAGTGAAGAAAGAACTACAGGTTAAAACCCCACAAATTTGTTTTTTCCAAGAACAGAAAAACAAAATGCTAAATTCAGGATCCATGCATTCGAGATGTCTGGAAACATTGAGTCTAAAAACTAGAGGTCAGAGGCAGAGCGAAATATAAACTGAGGAGGTACGTTCCAAAGTAGGCTTGTTACACATATAATTGTAAATGGCCTGAAGTATCAATTAACTCTTGCATTTGAGAGTAAGACAGCATCGCTACAATTACTTTTGTCCCCACCATAAAATATAATTATTTCAACCACCGCCGTTACTTTAGAATAAAAACCACAACTTCAGCCATTGAATCGTTATCACTATTTCTATCACTGTCACAAAGATGGAATTAAATTGAAGAGAAAAGGCTGTACCAGCTACTCCGCCACCGCCATCACCCAGCTCACATCCTCACCCTTAGCAACTCCAGGTACTTTAACAAGCAGACCCACACCTGACGACACCCTCTGAATATTCATGTAGTTTTTGCCTCTTCTGTCGGAGACCCACCCTCTTTCTCTTTCCTGCGTCTCCTTGGACTTTTGTTCATCATTGCTTCTTCCTCTTCCCTGTGTGTGTGTGTATGTGTGTGTGTGTGTGTGTGTGTGTGTGTGTGTGTGTGTGTGTGTGTCTATCTATCTATTTATAGATAGACAGATAGATGGATATAGATATAGATATCGATATAGTAGGCTATATATAATGATTTCTTAAATTTTTTCTGGTATTTCATTACTAATCTTTTTCATTCCATGCGTCTGAAACACTGGCGTATTTTTGTTCGTTTCTAACATTTCTTTTCTACAACTTGCTAAAATCGTTCCCCCCTCCCTACCTTCTCGACTCCATTGCCGGGGCGCCCTTTCCTCTTCCCTCCTTCCGCTTCTCATTTCCTTCCCGCCAGCATACCTTTACCTCCCCACCCTTCTCGCTTCCTTTCCCCTCTTCCTAACCTTCACTTTCATTTTCTTTTTTTCTCTTCTCTAATAACTTACAACACCCATGCGCGAGGTAGCTCAGCCCGGTACTGTGTGTGTAAGTGTGTGTGTGTGTGGGGTGAGTTTGTGCACGTGTACGAACAGTATATGAACAGTATATCTCACCCAGCTGTGATCTTATTTTAACCAGCCTCAGTAGAAGGGGTGAGACCCAGCCACGGGGTTCCCCCATTGTTGTTTAGAACAATAGGTCAGAGTAAAGTAACAGGACAGAGCCAACTTGAGTAGTTTTTATCCGATTGATAGAAAACTTGGTGGTAAGGTTGAGGGGAAAGCATGAACGAAATCGTCTGCTTCTGGGATGAATCAAACGCCATCACAGGGTAGTGTCAAAAGATTATTCCTATAACTCTTTGAGTTTTGATTCGATTTGGTCTAAACTTGGCATAGCGATTGAGAGTAAAACAAGGATAAAGAGATTCAGTTTGAGAAGAATAAATATAATGTCACAGGGAGAGGTCAGCTTATACAGTTTTGCTCCAATTTTAGCTAAACTTGGTGGAGCGGCTGAGCGTCGGCGAAGGATGAAGAACAGTGAATTGATTTTTTTATAACTCTGTCTAAGGTTAAGTTCAGAAGCAGAGGCAAATGTTCAATTTTCCAGCCAACTGTAAAACTAAGACGTTGCATGCTCTGACTGTTCCTTCTTAATTCCTCTTTACTCCTATTTTTAACAAATCCTGTCAAGGGGTGGGGCAATAGTCACATTTGTTACTGATTTACTTAGTTATTGAATTACTGATTTATTAATTATGTCAACCAGTCTGGCACCTGCCACACATATGCTGTTGCACCATGGGACTTCTCTGTCGTAAATCTGTGGGTTAGGTAAGGTTTTATATTAGAAAACTTGGTGCTTAGCCTTTGAGAATGTGTAGAATGGCCTGAAAGCTTATATTTATTTCAGAATGGAATCCATGCCCCTCAACTTTGTTCTAAAAAGCACGGTTGTCGAGGTGTTTCTGCTTCTCAGAAATTACAGGATAGTTTTGGTATGCGTTGGTTCATTTGCGTATATGTGCGTTGAATTCAAGTTGAGTTTTGCTGGGATACGTCTGTCGTGAGTTTTGGGTAAATATCAGTGGAAAATCTTCGTACTGGAACAGTTGTTAAATCAGATGGATGAATAGACAAATAGATAGATGGACAGATATATAGAAAGACAGGTAGACAGATGGATGAATGACTGAAAGAGATGTTAAGATAGGTAAATGGATTTATTGGTTGCTGGTTGTGATAAAAATATACGTAAGGGGGATGTACAGACATACTGTCAGATAATTCTCTCTCTCTCTCTCTCTCTCTCTCTCTCTCTCTCACACACACACACACACACACACACACACACACACACACACACAATTACTCCCATTGTGCTCTTGCTCGTGCGAGTGTAATTACGTCCTCTGGATGAAAAAGGTAATTCTCCATAAGCCCCTTCGTCTGTAATCATCAACAACAGCAACAACAACAATTTGACTCAGTTTCTGACATTACTATGTTGTGGGGATATCCAAGGTCTATGTTCGTTGTGGACAGTACAAATATCCAGGATAACCAATTTCCATATCAGCTAACTTTCATGGAAATCTCATAGCTTCTCGTATTCCATGTTTTTTTTTTATGTCCTCTCTGGACTGGTTGAGAAGTGTATGGTATCTATCAGTAATATATATATATATATATATATATATATATATATATATATATATATATATATATATATATATATATACTGTATATTGTATATCGCATCTACAAGCAACATCAGGTAATGGAAGTTTGTAAATGCTGCACAAAGTCTCAGCTCTTAGGTCCCAGTGGGGATATAAATCAGAGGAGTGAAGAAGCCCCAGGTGTTTTTTCATCCCCTTCAGTATCACTGAAAGTACATGGATGCTTTCAATACAAATAAAGAGTCGTGAAGTCAGTTTTGTCTGAAAGGACACGAGTTCTATTCCCAGCCTGAGCCAGAGGAATTTTGATATTTGCTTTTTACTAAGGTAGACATTAATGATCTTCCACAAGAGCCATTGATGTGTCATAAAAACACCTCAGCTAAATCTAAAGCACCAGTCCTGAATGGATGTAAACGATGGATATGAACGCCGATATAGCGCCATGTGAGGGAGCGAGGCACGTAAGATGAACGCTTGGCCTTACGGAAGAGTCTATCATGTCGGGGAGGCGGTGGCTCAGTCGGTAGAGAGTGGCCTGCAGTCCTGCCGGACCCAGGTTCAAATCCCCGATGGGGCAGGGAACAGTTTAAGGATTTGAATTTAATCAAAGCAGACTTTACTGATCTACCAGAAGACCCGCTGAAATGTCGTAAAAATACCCCCGCTAATACCAATACATCAGTCCTGTATGAGACAGCCCTAGCATGTATTCAGTATGGACGGTGGGTGTTAGCGACGAAGTGTTGACATGTAGAGGTGTATGGAATGTAGGAGGTCTACTGGGCCTTGGGAGTAGGCTGTGAAGCGTATGCCCAGTGTCGAACACATTAAAAAAAAAAAATAAATAAAAGAAAATGTCAGTGCAGGGAAAATGAGTTTTAAGATCCCCATTCCCGCCCAAGATACACTGGGAACAGTTTTGTTATCGCCTAACGTTAATGGAAAAATCGAACTACTAGAAGAGTACACCGCTGTTACATAAATTCGATACGCAGTAGTAATGAAATAAGAATAACTCTTCTTGGTTATTAAAGACAGGTTGTTTCCACTTGATAAAATTATATCACTTTTACGACTTAAATACAAAGTCGTGGTTGCATGACATCCAGTTAACATTTGGTATTGGTGGAATCATCGTGGTTACAGGTCAAATTGCCCTTCTACTATCACTAAATTTGTCCACGAACTGAGATCAAATGGGCACTACATTTTGATATCATTTTATCTCTTGGGACATTATTTGGCTTTTCAAAGATTTTATCTCATGTAACCCGTTCTTCTCACATTTTCCATATTCTTGCTTTGCTCCTGTACAAGTATTAACCTTTGCATCTGTGTTTTATTGCAATCTCTACATTACTATACGATGAAAAATCCTTTCATAGTGAAGAGGGTAAGGCCAATGACCACGAAACTCCTCTACTAAGAAATGTCTTTCTTAAGCTAAATTTATCAGCCAGGTATTAGGCAAAATATGAAAGAGAATTTCGTCCTATGACTGATCGAGGTTAATCCAGTGGGTTCAATGACGAATTCTGGCATGGCGCAAAAGAAGAAAGCATATATATAGTGAGCGGGTGGGAAGCAGAGGCATGGAAGAAATTGAGAGACGGAAGAGACAGTTATATGCAGAGAGGAAGAGAGACGTGAAAAGATTAGTAGGAGTAAGAGGAGAGTAGATAAGGAATTTGGAAGGAATTTGAGTGTAAAGTGGAGGGAATTGTAAAAATGTTCTGAAAGGATGTAAAGAAAGTTAGACAGGGTGATAAAGAAGTTAGCAGGAGAGTGAATGATAAAAATGACAGATTGATAATGGAGAAGGGTGAGAAAGTGAGCCAATGGAAAGATCACTGTAAGGAACTGTTAAACATGGAAAATGAAAGTAATGCGAGTATAAGTGACTGGGGAATGGCTGGGAGAAGGAGGGAGGTGGGAAGGGAGGAGGAGATCAGTAGACTGGATGTAGTGGAAGCAATGAGGAAAGCCATAATGGAGAAAGCCCCAGAAATTGATAGAGTATGTGGTGAAATGCTGCAACATGGGGAAGAGATAGTAGTAGAATGGATGTGGAAGATGTGCAGATTGGCCTGGGAGGAAGGTAGAGTCCCGGAGGACTGGAGGTCAGGGATAATCATTCCCTTGTTCAAAGGAAAAAGGCAAAAAGAAGTGTAGTAGCCATACGGGCATTTGTCTTCTTAGTGTAATAAGAAAAGCATATGAGAGGATACTTAATGACAGAGTTAGGGAAATAACAGAGGAATTAGTTGGAGAAGAACAGGGAGATTTTAGGAAGAGACTTTGTAGACCAGATATTCATCCTTAGATGAAAAATTTCTAGACAAGAGGAAAGACGTTTTATGCGACATTCATGAATATGGAGAATGCATAATTATGACAGCGTGGATAGACAAGGGCTGTGGAAAATATTAAGAACATATGGAGTAAATGAGAAGCTGCTGAATGCCGTGAAGAATATGTATGAGGGTACTAAGGCTGCAGTGCATGTGAATGGTGAACTGAAAGAATTTTCCTATCTGAATGTTGAATTGAAATAAGGATGTGTCATGCCTTCATGGCTGTTCAGTCTGTATATTGATGGGATTATAAAAGAGATACAACGTAGGGTAGTGGATGTTGGAGTGGTCCTAATGAGAGATGGCAGCATTTGGAAACTTTATGTATTGTTGTTTTGCAGATGATACTATAAAGTGAAGACAAAGAGAAACTCCAAGGCTTGGTGAATGAGTTTGAGTAAGTGTGTAAGAAACGGAATCTAAAGGTAAATGTAGGGAAGAGGAAAGTTATGGTCTTCGAGAGAAATGAAGTCCTTGAATGTGCAGTGAGGTTGGATGAAGAGGAAATGATAAATGTGAGTGCATTTGAGTACTTTGGTAGTGTGATGGGTAAGGATGGAAGTTTGGAGGATGAAGTGCTTGAAGGGGTAGAACAAGGAAGAAAGGTTGCTGGTTCTTTGAAAGCAGTGAGAAGAAATAGGGAAGTAAGCGTGTAATAAAAATGTCGCTGCATGATAGTATTGTGATACCAACCCGAATGCATGGAAGCGAAGCTAGGACCTTGTTGGAAGGACACAAGCCAAGAGTGAAAGCAGTGGAAATGAGTTATTTGAGGTGCATGTAGAGTTACATGGAGAGGCAGACTGACAAGTGAGGAAGTGAAGGAGCGTTATGGTATGGATGTGGATGAGATAGAAAACGATAGAAGAAATACAATGAGGTAGTTTGGCCATATGGAAAACATGGAGAGCAAGAGACTGACGAGGAGAGTGTATGTGAGTGAGGTGGAGGGGGAGAGGGAGGGGGAGGCGAGGATGAGATGGAGGGATGGAGTGGAAAGGTATATGAGAGGGAGAGGTATGGGCTGAGGTGAGGCCAGTGAAATGGCTGGGGACAGGACAACTTGGAGGCGATTTGTTTGTGGTCAACCCTTAGGAGAATAAGGCGTCTGGCAATAGACAAATAGATAGAGTCTTTCAATAACCATGCAAGTTTATTCAGCTTAGGAATATCTTTTCAACCAGAGGGGTTAATTATGGCCTTCATTAACCCACTCAGTACCCAACGTCCTTTCGGAGTCATATATAATCGTCTGTCGAGTGCTGGAAGATGAGGAAAAATTACGTCCCTGATTGAATGGGATCAAATTTACAACTTACTCCCTCCTGTTTTCTCCATTCTTCTCTCCATATATCTCCGTTCACCAGCTGCTGCTCTCCTCTCTTCTCCCTCACCCTCACCTCCTTCACTTTTACAGTAATATCCCCTCCTCATTACCTTTCCCTTACCAGTTACTATATTCCCCTCTCGTCTTCTTTCTCTTTCGGTTTCTTAACTTCTCTCCCCTTCGCCATATCTGTCTTTCGTCCCATCCATCGCTCGCTGCCGTTTAGTTCTCTTCCCTAATGCTGCTTTGCCTTTGCTATTATATCTCACTCCTACTCACGAGTGAATGTGTTGATATGACTATTACGGGAAGTAATCAATGATAGCATTATCATCTATTGGCCTAAATATACCCACATTTCAAAGGGTTGCTTAAAACAGCATCACTCATACTCTCTTCAGGGTCCAATTAAGCTTGACACTATTGCTACTCTTCACCAAACATCTTTTGTAACTGTGAATATAATCATACCTATGCGAATGATTCTTCCAAAATATATATAATAAAGTTACAGAAATGGTGTGTCTCTAACTGCAACGACAACAAATCTTCTCGTATCCTTGTTCATATGCAGTCCTTTTTTTTTTTTTTTTTTTTTTCAGTCTAGCGATGTATTATTCTATTTTTCTTGCTACTCACAAACAATTTTATTCAGCTGGGGGGGGGGTAGTTTTTGAACTCAGCTAGTCAATTATAGTCTCCATTATAGGCTACCTTTCATTACAACTGACCCATCCTAAACTGAATGAAATCGTATGGAGTTAACAAGGTCTTTCCTGTGACATGTTACATTCATTGATGACCTATCCATTCTGCATGACAAACTTATACTTGATTTATCGTTATTCCTGGGGTGAAATATATTATGTTCGGAGGAGAGGATACACAAGGCTTTCTCCTTCGAAGACAGTGCATTCACTGAAAGGTTACATTATTCTGTGGTACTGGAGAGGGATGTCTTCATGCGGTGACACCGGAATAGCGGTGCAACTCTGCTGCCCACTTACACACACATCAATCATTTCCCTCCCTCACCTCCGAAATGGGGGTTGTTGGACTGCCAGAGAAGGGCAACTTCAGCCAGCACTCCACTAGGTTCACAATTCAGATGAACCTAGGGCTACAACATGAGCAAGCAGTATAATAATAATAACTAGAACTCTGTAACTGTCCTATGGACAATCACTAGTCTCCACGTACTGTTTCTTAGTGACCTTGACCCCACTGGGAATATTGGATTTTTTTTTTTTCTATTTGCAATAGTTCTTGCCACGGCACATAAATCAGGCCCTTCAGATTCTTTGGGCAGTCACCAGTTCTGAAACGTCGCGAGAATCTGAGGTCAGAATAATAGTTGTTTGTTACGTATTCTTATTGTGTTGCCACAATAAGAATACCCTGTTATGAGGTAAGGTATGTTTAATATAAACAAGCTCTGAAGACCCTAAGGTAGCTTCTTGTGTAACACAAGGGAGACAAAGGTGGCGACGAACACATGTGTCTGCTACTGTTTCTTACAATGATTTTGACCCCACTGGGGAAATTTGGATTTTTTTTTTTCCTATCAGCAATGGTACGTGCCAGGACACATAGCCTAACCTGGGCCCTTCAGATTCCTTGTGCAATCTCCGGTTCTACTGGAACCGTTGCGAGACTCTTAGGCGAGAATAATGATAATACCAGCGAAAACATGAGTCTCCACCTACCAAAATAAGAGTTCTTCTGTTTTCTGTATATGACATCACCAAGATTTAACGATCTTAATCCCCACCACGATGCCTTACTAATTTAACACTTTCAAACTATCTTCAGACGATTCTCTTCAATGCAGAATGGTGTCCAACAGAGAAGGTGGTAGTAAGGGCTTTCTCAAGTTCGAAAAGTAACATGGAAACAAAAAAAAACAAAAAAAAACAAAAAAGTCGAATAGCAGGATGAATTAAGCACAAAATGCGACCCTTGGTTTAAAAAGTTGAATTAGATAATGATACCGGTACGTGATCGGCCAATGTATTTGCCTTCTGGTGAGATGTTTGGAGCTTTTTTTTTTTTTTTTATGAAGCTCTTAAGAATGTTTATTTACTAAGCAAGCACGTCACTAGATGGTGTTCACTACGATTTTAAATGCTTTTCAGAGGAAATATCTTGGCTTCATTATAACTGACCGAATCATGGTGCAAGTCCTGAATACAAAATATGAAAAGTTCTATTCAGCGAGCCTCCCTTTTGGCGGTCGAGGTGTGGGTGAGTTGAGAAACCACTGAAGCATATTTGGAACGCTTTAGCCACAAGTATGAATGGGCGGAAATCAATTTGTGTGAAGAGATTGGAATATATTTCTGAGGTGGCTCGTATACTTACTGTGTACATCCTACTTGAAGTTGAGTAATTTAAGAACTTTCCACACACTTTTCCATGCCGCACGATTTTAGTCACAGCTATGAGTATTTTAAGCTGTTTCTTGTCTATCATCAAAACCTATATTTTCACATACTGTCATACAAGAGCTCGTTTTCTGGTCGGTTAAGGAGGCTTCCTAATACCTCTACCCAAGCGATTTATTTTGGGATCCTCCTAGTTGTTATACTCACTCACCTTACGTATACCGATATTAGAATGATTTAACCAAAGCAGAAGAGAATGGTTAAGTATAATAAGCAAAATGAATCGCTAAAAAAGAGGTGTTATGGAGCTCCTTTAGCTAACAAGAACGCGGGCCGAGGAATGACGGGGCACGTGGTTAGTCATTTGTCCCTGAGTGGCATTACGTGAGCAATAAATCCGACTAGGATGTAAAATCTTATACTCAATATCTAACTGGAGCGTCTAAACTAAAGCAGCACTACATCAAATGAGTGGATAATTGGAGCTACCACCTGTCATCTTAATACAAAGAATAACACAAACACACACACACACACACACACACACACACACACACACACACACACACACACACATGTGTGTGTGCGTGTGTGAAGGTCACAGCCTTGCCCTTAGATCGGACTACATGAGCTGTCAGCTCCCTTCCGGGAGGGTAAAAGCTGACGATCACGACCATCAAGTGATCCTGACCGACCCGGTGAATTAAACACACACACACACACACACACACACACACACACACACACACACACACACACACACACAAGGAAAGGAAGTCTTCTGGCTTAGACTTGAACACCTACGCTATGTCTAGCCACACATGATCTTAATTGAGAAATGTTTCCGCAGTGTGAAAAGTTGTCCTCATTTCAGTCCATATAGGCTACACACACACACACACACACACACACACACACACACACACACACACACACACACACACACACACACACACACACACACACACACACACACACACACGTTGGCAGCTTTATACCACCAGGCTGAGATTATTGATTCGTGGAGTGAGAATGCAAAAGACGGCATCGTGACTGAGGTAAAGGGAGGGAGGGAAGGGGAGGGAGATAAGATTAACGAGGTATGGACAGGGATGTAAGATGAAAATCAAGAGAGAAGTGGAACGAAGTGAGGTTGATAAGAAGAGGAACAGGGAGAAAATCAATTAGGATGGGTGAGCTGAGGGGCATAAAAATAGGGAGAGAAGGGGACTGAAGGGATTAAATGGAGGGAAGGGGAGTGAAGAGAGGATAGGACAAGCATCATATTAAAGACAGCATACCGAGATAAAGCTGAAGTGAGAGTAGGGACAAAATGGGACAGAAATGAAGGTCCGGAGAAAGCAGGACAGAACTGAAGGTACAAACAAAATGGAAGAGAAGTGAAAGAATGGAGAAAATTGGCTTGAAGTGAAGGTAAGGAGAGGAGGGAATTGGAGTGAAAGTTGGGGCGGAAGGAAACTTAGGAGGACATAGAGAGAGAAGGAAATTGAGACGAAGGTAGGGAATGAAAGGGATTGAAGTATATACTGGAAGAACATGGGGCTTAAGTGAATATAGTGGGGGAAATACAGTATGATTAGTTCAGCAACGATGAGGAAAGACGGAAAATGAGGTGAAGATAGAGACAAGAGGATAGAGGATTGAAGTTAAGTGAGGCGAATACTGAAAGGAAAATTAGACGAGTATAAAAATGTGATGGGTGACGGGGTTCAAGTTAAGAAGGAAGTACTAATAACAAGGAGAGGAAAGACCTCAAGGACAGACAGGTGAAGGAGGAGGTAAAAGTGATGTAGCTGTTGTGAGAGGAAAATGAGGTGAGGATAAAAGTGGGTAGGGTGAGGGGCAGAAATGATTAGCGTGCGGGACGTGAGACGAGAGTGCAAGCAGTGGCAGATTCATGAAGTGAAGGATAAAGGACAAAACTATAAGGCGATGAAAATGGGAATCTCTGAGACTAAAATAACATGCCTACAGACAGTTGCTTATTCAATGGTGATATCTGGCTTTCTATATATATTTATCACTCTATATCACTGGCTATCTGTCAGTCTGTCTGTCTACAGTAGGCTACCTGTCTATCTTCCTTGAGAGACGCGAATCTGTTATCATATCAATGTTCTTTTTTTATAAAGATTGACATACATCTCGCTGTTCCCTTTTCATCATTCCGAACATGAAGAAAATTAAGGTTTCTGTATATCCACTGCACGACGTGTATGAGGGCAGATAGTCAAGTTTAACCAAGTACCAATTATCCCATAGAACACTATTAACAACAGCTAATTTTTCTCCTTAGACCCAAATGGTACTGCTGAGTCAAGAGGACCACTGGGGATTTTTCCTAGAGTCTGACCGGCCCTGTCTTCATCCTAAGCAAGAGTACTATGTTATAATGCAATCCTTATGACCTTTACTAGTAGTGTGATCTGCGGATATCTTTACTCTGCCTTTCCAACACTGACCTAACTATGGCTGATTTTATGCACCTTCGTGTCTCGTCAGAGTCTTTATTCTTTTCCTTTCACCGTTTCCCCCCTCAGTCTCTCCCACCTTCGCTCCCCTCTCTCTCTCTCTCTCTCTCTCTCTCTCTCTCTCTCTCTCTCTCTCTTAGGAAATAACGTATTACCATTTAGCAGAAATATATATCGTTATCCCCCTTTCTTTGAGGGATGTAGCCTAGGTATATAGGCAGATATATTGATATTTGGCACTCATGATGACTGCAGGGTATTAGACATACCAGTGATACAACACGTACATCAGATGTCAGTAATTACAGTAGTTCTTACATAATGTTAAAAACATGGAAAGGTTAAAGAGTATGCATAATTAAGTAGCTCAAACAGAATGGTTATAAACGATATCTTGGTCGGAAGTAAAGTACCATGGGAATAAGCTGAAGAGCTGCCCTTATATTTACGTCAGCGAGAGTGATAAATGTAAATGAATGTATTTCAAAATTTTTACTTCAAAATATGATACTAAAATTACAAATTTATTCTGACTGACACTGACACACAAAACCTGTATCAACAATTTAAAAAGTGTTGGTTTTTCCAGTGCCAAATGACATTTAATGTAATCAGCAATCGTGCTGAAAGTGATCGAGTACGAAATGTCACAATATATTTCAAGAGTCTGAAGCTTTGAAACTCACAGAAGCGACAGTTTCATCACCATCATTAACATTCTCATCCTCATCACTGTGACTGTTGTCAGCACAATCAAAGTTATTATCCCAATCCCAATATCCACCGAAGGTGTAGGGAGGTGTTGTTGGTGTCCTAGGCTCATTTGTGCGTGATCCCAGTGAAGTCAAGGTTAAATGTACCCTTCTGCAATCCACCATCGTCCTTTCGGGGGATACAGAGGGAGTTGTGGGACGTTTGCATATCCATTGCCCTGTTGTATTGGAGCTGCTGCATGAAAGCGTTCCTCTCCACTTCAAATGATGAGACAGGATACAAAAAATGGAAAGGGGAAAAACAACAGTAGGGCGCCCATTGAAGATGGTCACATGATCAGATACAAACCATTCAGTCCTTCCAAATCCTTGCTCTATGTCCCAAGCAAAAACCATCTGCATTTTTTCTCTCTTTAACAGATCCGCCACCCGCACAGAGTTAAACAGAGGTGGCTAACCCTTGCTATGTGCATCTCCGGAGTATGTTTCATTCATTCTCCTTGATCCCCTGTCCATTCCACTTCGTCTTGAGCTTCCTCATTTTGCTTTCACATAAACTCATCTACCACAACCATCCCACTTCTTCTCAGCCTATAACGCCTCCTCTCACCCTCAAGCTCACACATTCGCTTTGCACCACCCTAACTGTTATTCGTATATGACCAAAGCAAACGAGCACACTGTCTTTCAGCCTTTTCTTGGTAGATCTCCTTACTCTTCTCTTTCCATAAGTTTTTATGTTTCCCATCTCATCCAGTTCACATACCATATACACACTGTTTTCTCTTCTGTCATTCTGTATGTTTCACGCTCATGTCACACAAAATTCACACACCCATATGCCAACCACACACACACACACACACACACACACACACACACACCTTTTTTAACCCCTAGATGGCCGCTGTCGTCGAGCGTTGCTTTACCGTAAGCGTGCTGGTGACTTCGAATTAGCGCGAGCTATAGAAAACTGCAAACAATTATAATACGAGGGGAACGAAGGTCATTGGTTTGTTTACCCGACCCTACTCTACCATCCTAAGCACTCAGGCGGTCATTTTTTCTTGGATGTTTCCACCCATATGTTTACATGTTAACGGCATATGTGCAGTGACTTTTGTGAATTTGAAGATATCTTCCACGAATCATAAAAAATCACAGGATGGATTTCGGAGGTAAAAACACACTTTGCCAGGTGTCCCAGATAATTCTGTTTACATCAGTAAGGAAAAGAAATCGATTTTAGAACCAGGGGAGCCCACAAATTTCTGAACCGACGGTCATTGAGGGGTTAATCCTCCTTAATTCTTCGTACTCAGTCGTCTGCTTCACACGAAGACTCCCACAGGACCAGTCACCTTTCTTCCTGAGGCACTCTACTTTCCGTTGTTTTCACTTACCTATCTTATGCACCAAACTTATTTTAACTCTTCCACCAAATCAAGTCTCTCCTCACCCACGAACACATCATAATTAGAGCTACCATCTCTCTCAGCAACCAAAGCTTTACTCTTATCTGCATTTATTCTCAAAACACGCCACTCACAGATATACATGGATTGCAAAGATTCATAATAAACCGATTCCACACTGCTACCTCACCAGTCATGATTCTTCACGCACCCACCCTTACTCACACCTCCTCAAACTCCGATTTAGACATTTATCACAACGTCATCCTCATATACACTGAACAACAATGGGAACAACAAACACTTTAGTCTCACTTCATGGATGTCAAACCACCCACCCAGAAACTACCACCAACGTGCGTTTCACCACCGTCATTAAAATATTGTACAGCAACAACCGACTTTACACCCACAGCACATGCATACAAAAACCCACAGAACCCCCTCCCCATTCACCCCATGGAATGACCTTTTTCCAGATCCACCACATGCCGCAATACCCCACAGTCCCAATCACATGTTCACTCAACCAGCCGCAACACCACTGTGAGGAGTAGACTGTAGCACCAGTCGAGCAGGGCAGTACTCCCAAGGTGGATGGAAAGCTGATGAAACGGAGAGCTGGAGCTCCCGTTTCATCATCCCTCGGGAGTAGTTCCTGACCATCTCCCATTGCTGAACTTTTTTCAGTGCCTTAGTAACACAGAGTAGGCCAGCATGCTCTCTAACTATCAGCACCAAACCACATACACAGTACACACACCACTTCCTTTTCCAAACTTCAATAACAAATCATGGCGAAACAACACATAGCCTAGGAGTCCCCGGGGGGGGGGGGGGTGACCACAAATGTCCCCACTTTCTGCCCATCTCCCGGTGACGACTCGAGCTGCCTGGAACCGCTCTCTCACTCCTTCTTCATTTCTGCAACATTCGTGGCCTTTGCTCTAACTTAATCTGTGTTGAGCACCACCTCTCCTCCTCTAAACTTCATCTTTTCCTAACTGAGACTCAGCTGTCTGAGGCAACTGACAGCGAACTCTTTTCTGTATCATCCTACTTTCTCTATACTCATTTCAAAGCCAAAGGTGGCTGTTGTGTATATCCTGTATATGCAGCGACTTATCTTGCTCTCGTATTCCTGAACTCGATTCTTCTGAGTTCTCTACACTCTGGCTTCAGCTTTCCTGTCATTCTCTGACTAAATATATCTGTGCTGTTTACTTATCCCCTAATTCTACTATCAAAAATTCTTCAACTATCTTACTTCTACGATGGAACACATTATATACATTTCTCCTTTCTCTAAAATCTCCATTCTAGGAGATTTCAATGTTCACCACCACCTTTGGCTCTCCTTTCCTTTCACTGATCCACCTGGTGAACAAGCCTACATCTTTTCTATCCTTAATGGCTTAAGAGCAGCTTGTACAGCAACCTACTCATATCCCTGACTGCCTTGGAGAGGGCTCCAACATACTGTACTTGACCTCTTCCTTACAACTAATCCCTCTGCTTACTCTGATAATCTTTTCTCTATGTTGGGCTCCTCTGATCACAATCTTATTACCTTAACCTGTCATACCACTCTGGTACGGCCTGTGGACCCCCCAAAGAAACGTCGTCTGTGGCACTTTGGAGCTGCGGATTGGGAGGCCCTCAGGCAGTACTTCTTTGATTTTCCCTGGAATGATTACTGCTTCCATGGCCTGGAGCCATCTGAGTGTGCCTTGCCCATTACGGATGTTATTCCCTCGGGCATGGAAGCATACATTCCTTTCTCATATCCTTTGACTAATGCAAGAAAGCCTTGGTTTAATCACGCTTGTTCTAAGGCTGTCCGCAGCAAGAAGAGGGCCTATAAAAGGTACTGGAGTCAACCCACCCCTGAATCACATCTATTTTACGCTTCTGCTCGGAATCGTGCCAAGTCTGTTTTTATTATTCCTAAAAATAATTACATCCATAATAAATGCTCTCAACTCTCCAACTCGAATTCTTCTCGCTCCTTCTAGTACCTTGCAAAAAAACTTTCTAACAACTTTACCTCATCATCCTTCCCTCCTCTTTCCTACTCTGATTATTCTGTAGCCATTTCTTCTACTGATAAAGCAGATCTCTTCGCTCAGACTTTCTCCACCAATTTCACATTAGACAACTCTGGTGCTGTTCCTCCATCACTTCCCCCCTCTGACTTCCTTATGGCTGACATTAAAATATCTTCAGCTGATGTATTTTCTGCCATCACAGGCCTCAGTACTAACAAGGCATATGGGCCTGATGGAGTTCCTCCTGTTGTCCTCCAGAACTGTGCTTCTGTGCTTGCACCCTGCCTAGGTAAACTCTTTTGCCTTTGTCTGTCAATTTGTACCTTTCCTTCTTACTGGAAGTTTGCTCTCATTCAGCCAGTCCCAAAGAAAGGTGACCATTCCCAACCCTCTAACTATCATCCAGTTGCTTTAACATCCTGTATCTCAAATGTTTTCGAGTCAATTCTTAATAGAAAAATTTAAAAAGCATCTTTCCTATCACAACTTTCTGATCGTCAGTATGGATTCCGTCAGGGACGCTCCACTGGTGATTTTCTCACCCACCTTTCAGAATCCTGCTCATCCTCCTTTCAGGACTTTGGTGAAAGCTTTGTCATTGCACTTGACATCTCAAAGGTTTTCGATCGAGTCTGGCATCAATCTTTAATTTCCAAACAACCATCTTACGGCTTCTATCCTTCTATCTGTGCCTTCATCTCTAGCTTCCTTTCTGGTCGTTCTAAAGCCGCTGTTGTAGACGACCATCGTTCTTCTCCTAGATCTATCAACAGTGGTGTTCCTCAGGGCTCTGTCCTATCACCAACTCTCTTCCTTTTATTCATCAGTGACCTTCTAAGCTGTACATCTAACTCTATCCACTCGTAAGCTAATAACTTCACCCTTCACCTTTCCATTCGGTTCCTGCAACGTCCATATCAGCAGTTACTTCAACAAACAAGGGATGAGGTTATGGCACACCTAATGTCTGACTTGGCTCGTATCTCTGACTGGGGCAAAAAATAATTTTGTTGTTTTTAATGCATCAGAGACTCAGTTCTTACACCTATCAATCCGACAAAATCTTCCACAGGAGTACCCACTAATGTTTAATAATATTCAGTTTAATCCTGCATCATCATTGAACATGCTTGGGATTTCATTCACTCGGGACTTATCTTGGAAAGATCACATTACATCTCTTGTAATATCTGCTTCCAAGAGATCAGGTGTGCTAAGCCGACTCCGTTCCTTCCTTACCCCTGCATAATTGTTGACTCTGTACACGGGTGTATACGGGCTTTATCCGCCCCCGTGTAGAGTACAACTCCCATGTGGGGGCATGCTCCCCACGTACAGCTCTTCTCAATAGGGTGGAGTCAAAGGCTTTTCGTCTCATTAACTCTCCTCCTCTTACTGGCCTCCTTCAACATCTGTCTCTTCACCGCACTGTTGCACCTTTATCTCTTTTCTATCGCTACTTCAATGGTCACTGCTCCTCTGAACTGTCTGCATGCATTCCTCCACCTGTACTACTGGAGCGTAGCACCCGTCTAGCAGCAAACTCTCGTCTCTTTTCTGTCCAACTCTCTAATGCAAGAGTTAAACATTACTCCCAGTCCTTCTTTTATGCGGCAGGTCAACTCTGGAACTGTCTCCCGCTCTATAATTATTTCCTGCTAGCTCTGATGTGTGTCCAGGCATCTCGAAATGAATGGATCTTGAGTTTGGCTCTCTCTTGCGGGCTGATGGCCTTTGGTTCCTTCTTCCTGCATAAAAAAAAAAAAAAGAAGATTCACATCCCTTCTCCTCCAGCATCTGCTCATATAAAACTATTTCGTTCATTACTCACCACTTACCTATATCTTCCTCAATTTCTTTGTCATCACTGATTTTAAACACTACCTGCAAAACTCAGTAAATCCATCCTCAGACAACCCTTCGTCTCACTTTAATCATTCCCACTTCTTTTCTGTAAAAAGACGGTCTTATAAACACGAAAATGCGCTAAGCTTGATATTCTGTCTAAAAGGTAACGTAATTAATAAAATCGCTAGTAGAACGTTTGA
>NC_137033.1:6601805-6644305 GCF_032717465.1 Coenobita brevimanus | reverse complement strand
ACATTTCAGTATGATGAACACATGTTTAATATATTCTTACCGCCACCATTTGGCTTTACTCAGCTTAATAATCGCTAGTGGTGAATGAGGTTAGTAGGGCCATATCTAACCACTTTGTTCCAAAATGTCATTCTTAACCTACATATAATCGACGGAAGGTAGAAAGAATAACCAGAAATAAACATCACCAGAGTAAATGAGTTATAACGTACAATAACTCTTCCTCCTCTTCCTTCAACAAGCCTTATGGTCCTAAAAAAAAACAGTCCCTTAACCTCTTCCTTCCTCATTACATCTGACCTTCCTCTTCTTCTTCCCTTTCTGTCAAGCCTATCTTCTTTCGTTTTCCCCAGCTCAAACCTTTGACTTTTTTCTCCACCCTCTCTCATACTGTCACCCTTCCTCCTTATTTTTCCTCTCATCTTGTTTTCTTCCTCCCACATACACGTGTCCGTTTTTTTCCTCTTGATTTTCCATGAAATCTACCTCCCTCCCTTCTTTCCTGCTGCAGCCACTCCCTCTCATCTCCAGTCTATTTTTTTTTTTTTGGTAAGATTTTCTTCTTTACATATCCCATCCTCTCCTCTCAGTTTTCTTCTTCAAGACCACAGTTTTCTTTATCTTTGTCTTCCCTCAGGGCTATCATCTTATCCCTAGCTCCAACCCACTCATTATTTCCCCCCTTTCTCATTTTATCATCTTTTTTTCCTTCGCGTTTCTCTTTCCCTTCTCTCAATTTTCTTCTACACCCTTCCCCATCCTTTCTATTGTTTCTCCTTGCATTCCTTTTCCCTTTCTTTGATTTCTTCAGCTCCCATTCTCCCCATTGTTTCTCTTTCACATTTCTCTTCCCATCCTCTGAACTGTCTTCCCCTACATCCATTTCCACCCCTCATTCGCTACCGTCTCTTCCCCTCCTCTCAATTTCTTCCACCCAACCCCCTTCATTGTTTCTGTTTCGTATTTCTCTCCCCCTACTGCTCAGTTTTTTTCTGTCTCCGCCCCTTCCCTTGTTTCTCCCTCGCATTTCTCTTCCCCTCCTCTAAATTATCTTCCATCCCCGCCTCCCTCCCTTGTTCCACTGCAGCCTGGTGACCGTCTCCGTTCCAAGCCCCAAAATAGATACACATAATAACAGTAAAAAGCGTCACAAAACCCAAACTTCACGGGCCATTACCCCTGCCTGCCGTCACGCTCCAGCCCACGAGTCAATATGGGGGCTTCGACCAGACGGCACCTAGTCCTGTGGTTAGGTTTGCTTGCCATATTCTCATTGGCATTGCACCTCTTCCTCGGCGATGTACTTTCCATCTTACACCTGGACATTTTCAGTGTTTGTAGTACCGACTAGTCTTCGACAGTAACGTATAGCAGGATGAAAAGGTGTTATATGCAAGTTTAAATTTAAAAAAATAATAATAATACAAATGCCATGAAGGCTCCAATGACACCTAAATTATAGTCCTTGGTAACACCATAGCGTGCCTGAAGGGAACATCACACCATCTCTCTCTCTGCATCCTGTCAGCTGCTGCATCATCATCTGGTGGCCTCGAGCAAAAATCAGACATTTACTTAGAAGCATAAATACACTAGCGTTACATTAATATTTGTATGCTAATGAATTAAACACTAAAATTCAGAACCGATGCTTATTACACACACACACACACACACACACACACACACACATACATACACACACACACACACACACACACACACACACACACACACACACACACACGTGTGTGTATATATATGCGTATGTATTCAATATGTGTGTGTGTGTGTGTGTGTAAATATACATACACATTTTCAGACTAACCATCCTGTACTCGTAGCTTCCACGGTGCTACAAGTGTTAGGTGCGGGTGGAAGACCGAGGACTTAGCGACTTTCGTGTGATGAGGAAGCTCCTTGACAATCTTCATCTTAACAACCTATTTCTGTACTTGGCTTGTCAGTATTCGCTTGTCTGGCACATATCTAAGTATGATAGTGTTAAAATGGCATAAATGACAAAGGAAAATATTTTGCAGTTTAATAATCTAAGAAATGGATGTTATAATTTCACCTACCTGTATGTTCACTAAAAACAGACATAAAACATGCACTGACAAGGGTGTTTGTGAAAAAGCAGCTTACAGATGCCGAAGAAATTGTTAAGACTGGTTCATGTGTCCGGGAAGTTTTTGCGATATAGTAATCTAGCATAAGATTTACAAATTATGAGCAATCGCTTGCACCAGTCTTTGTGTAGACAGTGTGAGAGCTAGGATACATATTCATTTATTAGGTACTAGCAGAGGTACCGAGCGTTGCCGGGCCAAAAAGGAGAACACTCTAATCCTATTTGTTCTAGTTCAATCTTTCTTTCTGCTTCAGAATGACCATGTACCTCTTATGCTGTAGAAGAGGAATTATAGGGCCAAGAACTTTCTATTTCAGCTTTCGCAGACTAACGCACAGTATTTGGACGGACTTGTTTACTATGACCGGTGACATCAAATGACCTCCGACTGGTGACCTCAAATGACCTCAGAGGTCAATCTCACATAACCAGGAGGTCATATGAGTTTCCATGCCAAAAACTGGGCTGCTGGGTCCAGTCGTTCGAGCGTGTATTACCGGTGACCTCAAATGACTCGGAGGTCAACCTTACATAGTCTATGTCCGAACTGGAGGTCAAGTGAGTCTCCATGCCAAAAACTGGGCTGCTGGGGTATCTAGCGTTGCCCAGGCCAAAAAGGCGAACACTCTACCGGTGACCTCAAGTGACAAGATCTGAATTTCGACCCCCCTAAAACCATCTCTGTGTCACGCAGATTCAGAATTTAACCCATTGGAGCCCAGCGCCCTCAATATAGGACAGAACTGGGAATTTCCAACAGTCAGTAAAGTAGGGAACCCCCGAGTAGGGACCTATGAGCTTCGCGACTTTGAGCCGATAGGCGGAGGGAAGTAAGCTTGGTATCCTCCCAGCCCCATGCCTCGCCCGGGAACCCTGGGATCCAATGGGGTATATGGCTCTGGAAGTCTCTGGCCTTTGGTTTGGGCGTGATTCCGAGACAAACAAATAAACAAACAACGGGGCACCTTATATAGACTGTAACACTTGACTCCTTGTATGTTCAGCATGTAGAAGTATTTATGGAAGTGATCGAGACAGTGGGTAAATCGAAGATGAATATAAGCATTAACTCTCCCACGATCAGGGCAAAGCTAGTAGGTTATTCCCGCTGACGCAGACAGTTTTATAAACCTGATAGTGAGTCACAGGAACCAGAGAATAAACTGTCGCTATTAACCCTCTCTTGATCAAAACAACTCTAGTGTTCTACCCCAGTTAACGCTAGATTATATTCATCTCAGACTCACAGGAGTCTGAGGGAGATAAAGGAAAGAACATTAGGCTACTGACCCCAATGAGGAGTGGATTAAGGGGTTCGACAGCCTTTTACTAATAAAAGGTATGAAAAGAAGCTGAGAAAAAGAGGTAGCACTCAATCGTAAAAAGAAGTGTTATTGGAGGTCGAGACAAATGAAGCAAGAGAAGGCTCTCATATAACTCTGGTCAAGGTTCATAAAGAAAGGGGGGAAAATGGGAGGGCCTAAAAAATCCTCGTAGCAAAATATTCAAAAGATGGTTTCGTTATGACACGGAAACTGGGTTTCAGTTAGTTTTCTTAACAAAATGTACGCGATATCACACACAGATTAAATGGAAAAACTGACATACAGAGTGAAGAAAATGCAAAAATATGTTGTGGATGTTCGGCCTTCCATGGGTAATTATTACTCTCGTCGCTACCCGCTGCCTTCCCTCTCAATCTTCACTCTATCTGGACCAAAATACAGCAGTGCCCACTTCAGTGACAGTTACACCCAATTCAACGACAGCCTAGATCCCCCTGTTTTTTGTCATGCCCAATTTACCTCACTAATCTGAGCAGCCATAGTGTAATTATGAAACATACATCTTAATTTCACCTCTTCCATCACTCACTTGATCTCTACAACATCGCAGTTACACTGAAATACTCCCTTCCTTGTAAGGATATCCTATACTGCGTTCCCATTGCAGCTTGCGTGAACTTCCAGTTGGATTTTGAATCTTCACAGTAAAGTCACTCTCAGTCAATCAATCACTCTCATCCGAACTTTCGCTGCTGTCGCCCTGAAGAAGCCTTAGATTAATGTCAATCGACTGCACGGGGTCAATAAAGGCCGAAAATCGGTTCTTAATGGGACTCAGTATTCCCGTCTAATACAATCAGCATAAGTAGACGGTATATCCTATATCCCAATTCTGCTTCTGAATGAGCACAGTCAAAGGGAAACAACCTTTGTCCAAGAGTCTGTCCGGCCTGAGAATCGGACAGAGGCTCTTCTAGTTGCGAGATGGATACGCTGATCCATCACAACCTGTATTTCCTAATGATACCAAGTTTACCCTACAAATTTCTTACAGTTTCTAACTCCAAATTAATTCTAGCACTACAGTCACCCACAACTATTCAAACATCCCCTTCCGAACTTTAGTTTTCACTACAGTCACTCTGATGTAGTCCTATCCTTAACACTTACATTACCAATGTTTTTATATATGTGCTGACATAATATCTTCATGTAAACCTCATTCGCTAAACTCAGCACTACCCTTCCAGAACCACAAGCCACAATGAAATCAGCATCATCAGCATCATTCTCGTTGTCGTCGTCGTCGTTGTCATTATCCCAACTGAATTTCTCGGTAATTTATAGGATGAGAGAAGCTAAGAAGCCTGAACAAGATAGAAAATTGTTTTTTACTCTGCTTTCAAGACCTCAAAATTCCGAGCTCCACATCATGGCCAAAACGACTCACACATACGAAAAAAAACACTTCATAATGCGTGAGAATTATAGCGCATGCAGTCAACTGCCATGTTTAAAATGGAGCGCAACCGTTATCAAATACATATTCTGTATACACAGTACGTCATCGGTCCATCCATCAATCCATCCATCAATCATGCAGTCCTATATTGACCCATCAGGAGTGTAGAGGCCCTGGTCTAGGCGAAGGTGGCCAGTTTGTCGTCTCTGGCAAGTAGTGTATGATCAGAATTCACCATTTACCCCTCAGATCCAATGCTTTATGGGCCACATACTTTTGAACAGGTTTAACCCATTGGACCATCATGCCCCCATTTTGTTATACGGTTACCACCCACGGTAATAGATGGTTTCCTAGATTATAAGACACCATATGGCTTGTTACTCATTGTCAAGTCCCCTGAAAGTAACACTACATCAAGTAGCCTAACTGGATGGGGGATGCCCTCACCCATTAGCCGTCCCTTATATTAGCATTCATTTACCATATCCTCCACTTTCTTGGTTTTCTGCGCAAACCGCCCCCCTTAAGCTCACTAACATACACCTTTCAGTCACACTATTCACATTCTTTCAGTGTGACCATACCATTTAATAATTTTTTAGCCACGCAGCCGAAGTCAGTGTTCATTATTTTTGTACGAAGTGCGTCTGTGTGTGTCTGTCTGTGTTGAAAACTCAAATATCAGAAAGTATTGCTTGTAAAAGGAACAGTTATTAATAAAAGTTGTTTAGATCACAACCTGAGTTCACAGGTCATTCAGCCAGCACCGGGAGTCATCCAGGATGGATACATAATAGTTTTCATCTAACAGTATCATTACAGTCTACCTGGCTCAAAGATGACAAGAAGCCTTGTAATAATTATTTTCTTATAGTTATACTACCATTCCACGTTTTAGCTCAATATTTTTGTTAAACTCTATTCGCACGAGGTCTGATGAAGCCAATATTTAACTTGGATTATCCAGTTGAAAAAGTCACTCGAAAGCAAAATAAAACAGCTTTGGGATAGAATGAATAAGCGACGTCAGCGTATTGAAGCGGGTGAAGATTACAACCTACACCGAAAATTATTAAAATCTCTTTGGCATTCTTATTCCTCTGAATCACCAAAACCACATACCGCATACTCTCATTACATCCATGATTTCATTACCGACTTCCATAATCAGCGTAAATCACCGCTTGTGCCATTAGCAAAATTACAATCACCACCAGAGCACAACCAGTCACATAATATCCTTACCTGGGATGAAAATTTCAGACAGATTTACGAATGATTCTCTCTCTTCAATTTGCGTTTATTGGAAGAGGTAGATACGCAGGGAGATTTTGCACTTTTCTTGTCTTCCTGCAGAGAAGAGATATAATCGATGCAAGTTTTCCTCCCTCAAATCATTCCGACGGAGGAGGAACAGATATAGGAAGATTCTCTACTCGCCCTTCTTTGTCCTTCTTCCAAACACAAATATTATCTAAGACTAAGTTTTTTTGTAGTTTTTTTTTTTTTTTTATGTCGTTACTGCACCACAAAAGAAAAGAGAGGACTGAAAACAAACAGCCTACTTAGCCACCGTTAATAACTATCTTAACCATCACCTTAATCATGGTCTTCGCAGGCTTTTATGGCTAACACTCAGACCAATAACATCACATGGCTATAGTGAAACGTCATACCGATCATAAGAGGGTTACTAATACCCTCTCAAGCTTCAATGACTCATTCTCAGTTGAACAGAACTGTCTGGTCTTAGCCTGAATGGACAACTACAGATACCTGTATTGATGATACCAGTATTAATGATACCGGTATTAATATTCTCTGGGAACTATAACTCGTTACACGCTAAATAAAACAGACATCGCCTGATGTTAAATAGAACAGAGTACTTGAATATTGCTGAACACGGAAAGGTTATGGTGCTAGAATTAACACACTCTCAAGGTGCTATGTTCATTACCAGTTCAGCATTATTGTCTGTTCTTAGGTGGACTAGCATACTTGATTTGCCCCGACCATGACAGGGTTAATAATAATAATAATAATAATAATAAGAAGAAGAAGAACTCTGTAACTGTCCTACGTACAGTCACTAGCCTCCACCTACCGTTTCTTAGTGACCTTGACCCAATTAGGGAAATTCGGCTATTATTTTTCTATGAGGAATGGCCAATGCCAGGACACATAACCTGGGGCCTTCAGACTACTTGCGCAATCTCCGGTTTCCCTGGAATCATAGGGAAACTTTGAGGCCGGAACAACAATTATTACTACTTTAATCTCACTCCGTAGCCACAATAAAAATGGTTGAATATGTTTATTATAAGCAAGATCTGAAGACCCTAAGGTAACTTTACGTGTAACATCAACAAGGGATCTGACAAAGGTGTCCAAGAACGCATGTGTCTGCTACTATTTCTTACAATGACCTTGACCTCACTGGGGAGATTATTTTTTTTCTATCGGCAATGGCTCTTGCCAGGAATCATAACCTGGGCCCTTCAGATTCTTTGCGCAGTCTCCGGTTCTCCTGGAATCGTTGCGAGACTGTGAGGAAAAAATAATGATAATAATAATAACGAAAACAATAGTTTTCACCTACGTAGTAGGAGGAGATTAATAATAATAATAATAATAATAATAATAATAATAAATGAAATCCGTTAGATTCCTTCAATCAATCACTTACAGTTGAGTAAAATCGACTGAGGTTACTTAGAGTAGGAATACTAGAGTTGTTGCGAGCAGTAGAGACTTAACTTCAAGGCCACCAACACAATCACTACCACATCCACCACAACTCAAGAAACCCCCCTTACCCCCTTCAGATGTCGTGTTGCGTGGGGCCTTTGTGGTGGTCGTGGGGTGGCGGCGGTGAAGTCTGCCATGATGATAACAATTAGGACAGCCAGCTGGAGGAACAAGGTACAAGGGGGCGCAGTGTGGGTTGTTTATTTAGTGGTGTTGGTAGGGGGACCTTGTCGTGTAACCTGGCTGTAATGGTCTGTCAAGCTGGTGGGGGGCTGTGTGTGCGTGTGTGTGTGTGTGTGTGTGTGTGTGTGTGGAGGAGTTGGTGTGTGTGTGTGTGTGTGTGTGTGTGTGTGTGTGTGTGTGTGTGAGACAGAGAGAGAGAGAGAGAGAGAGAGAGAGAGAGAGAGTGGTTAGAGTTGTGTGTGTGTGTGTGTGTGTGTGTGTGTGTGTGTGTGTGTGCTGCAAGTTATTTTTTATGGCAGAAGTTTTGCATTGTGGAAAGTCTGCATGTTCTCTTTATTAATTCTGGTCGTCGGAACGACAAACAAATATGGAGAACTTTGTTCCTCCATTTCTTCTTTTATTTACTCATTTTGTTTGGTGTGTGTGTGTGTGTGTGTGTGTGTGTGTGTGTGTGTGTGTGTGTGTGTGTGTGTGTGTGTGTGTGTAACTAAAAGAAATCTGTTCGACTTTAAGCAAACATGAAGGAAGGACTGTGGAACAGCCAAGGGGATGACCACTTTTTAAAATCAACAGATGCTTGGTGAAACATTGATCTAATAAGTACTCACAGTTTTCACCCGATTTATACCAAATTTGGTAGAAGACTTGAGAGTAAGAAAAAAAATCATGGTGCGATTTTGAGACCATTCAGGCAAAGGTCGAAGTCATAAAGTAAGGTCAAATATCAACCCATGTGACTGTGTTTGAACATAACTGAAACAGTGTTGATATGACTTTGACCAGATTTAGTGTATTGATTGAGAACTAACTTTCTCTCTCTCTCTCTCTCTCTCTCTCTCTCTCTCTCTCTCTCTCTCTTGAACAACAGGTCAAAGGCTAAGGTCACATCGCAAGATCTAATTGAACGATTATCATGCGATTTACACCAAATTTTGAGGAAGGGTTCAGGGTGAGGTCAAGATATAGGAATTCGAGTGAAGTATTTCGTATGTAAGAGCATTCATTTAAGGATCAAGAACACAGAAGCAAGTCCTCTGTTCCGTTCTCTGGCAAAAATGATGGAAATGGGTGCCGTTCGCTCTGAACGGTCCTTCTTGTATTACTATACAGCACTCCCTGTCCATCTCTCTCTCCATTCCCCCATCCCAATGTATAATAATAATACATCGTAATTAACAGAAAAGTATTGCTGGATATACATTAAAAATTAGTTACCGGTACTCAAACTGCTAATGTGTGTACTGAAACGAGGAAAACAAAAATACTTGTAGTTGCAACATTACAGTATATACATGGAATAAGCAATGCATATACCGGTACTGGGAGCTCAGCTGAGCAACTGCCCGGACGGTGAGAGTGTGGGGAAAAGAAATTACACCCATGTTATATGAGTTCAGACCACGATGTTAACAATGTCGAAAAAAAAAACAAAGTTGCTGTTTCTTCAATGGTTTAATAGTTACTCGATCCATATCAAGTCACTTCCTGTCTTCAAAAATTAGTCATAACTTGGGAACCGGCGGTCCGCTTGAAATAGAAATTGTTTTATTCTTCAAGTTAGAGCATTTTAACGGTACCTTGCACTAACAAAAATTTACGCTACATGCGCCGTTTTTGCTGTGTTACGGTAGCAGACAAACATACAGAAATCGAATAATTATGATATAGATTTTTTTTTTCTTTTTGCAGAAAATAATCCGCAAAGAATATTTGTTAAATTCCAGTTTATTTGAAACTGAGGTGGTATATTAGCTGATTTACAGCAAGGGTAATATTAAACGTGGTCGTTAAAGTGACCTGCATTAACATTTACGAGAAAATATGCAGACATTTTTTGACTCTAGTTCAAAGCGTTAAAATTATGGGTAAGTAAGAAAAAAACAGAAACTGCACATAAAACCGCATGTAAATGGTGACGTTATTAAGTGTGAAGCAATTCTCAACTTAGTACATTAGCACCTTTCGTTATTCACACGTAATTTTTACACCAAGGCATTTTATGCGTCCTTTGATATCTGCGGAGCCATACCAATTTTTCTACAGTGTTGTGTCAGGCGGAGGAGCAGGCTATAAATCATTTTAATATAGTTAAATAGAAAGCACTCAGAGAGCGCATACCTACGCCAATGCCATTGCCATTAAAAAGAAACCGGATTCGGATCCATGGATATAGGATCAGGATCCGTGGATATAGGATCAGGATCCGTCCCAAATTTTAATAAATTCTTTTTTGCTCCATGGCCCACCTTTAAACAAAATGTCATTGAAATTCATTGAGAACTTTTGGAGATATTGTGCGGGATACTCCGGATCCGGATCCGCCACAGAATTTAAGAATTTCTTCTTTGGCCCATGCCTCACTCTTCCACATTTCATCAATATGCGTTCATAACTTTTTGAGTAATCCTGTTAACAGATCCTCAGATATAGGATACGGATCCGCATTCGTCCCCCAATTTAATAATTTCTTTGTTGTTCCATGTCCCACCTTTCCACAAAATTTCATTGAAATTCATTGAGAGCTTTCGGAGATATTGTGCGGGACACTCCAGATCCTGATCCGGAACCGGCCCAGTATTTAATAATTTCTTTCTCGCCCATGGCCCACCCTTTTATAAAATTTCATCAAAATCCGTTCATAGTTTTTTATAGTAATCCTGCTAACAGACAGACAGACAGACAGACAGACAAACAAACCAACGTGGGGTAAAGCATAACCACCTTGGTGGAGGTAATTATTGATAACTGCAAATTACTTTATTCACCCCAGGAGAAAATTTCCTATTTATGGTTGATTAGATATAGTCAACTGTATGTTCACCCAGTCGCCAACAAAAGCCCATTCTAAATTAAATATAATCATCTAATGGTAGGAAAGTTTATATGTCCTCCCACACATCTGCTAGTGGCACTGGCTATTAGCGCGTCTGAGACTGGCCAATGGGATAGTGCTGCCTCCGTGGCCCTTTGATGTTCCACAAAAAGTTGTGTTTTGTCCTGCTGGCTCTCTGCACTTTCTGTCAGGTGAGAGGGCGGCGGAAGAAGTCTGTCTATCTATCTATCCATCTATCTATCCATCTATCTATCTATCTATCTGTCTGTCTCTCTATCTGACCGTATAATCGTGCATACCGGCATTGCCTGAGACCCTGCATGGCAACACCCCCTATGTAAGAAGCCCCCCGGGGCCTCATTTTACCCACTGAACCTATATTCTTTATTGGATCTATTTCCTCTGGGATATATTCGTCATGGACCTAGTTTCCCACTACTCACCTACTCATCAACCCTGCCCACCTCACAAATCCCTTCATCCATCTGACCCTTTGTAACTAATAAGGATAGGACTGTAGAAGTAAATGTTCAACGGCAATTGGCTATCATGTTTCCATCATGTTAACTTGATTATGTTTAATTAGTTCTAATCTTGGGCGCCATTCTAGCAATTGTACTGTCCACATTTAAATTCGCTGAAAGAAGTTACACCTGTTAGAGTTGTTTACAGAGTTCTATACAGTATATCCTCCTCAATTTCCACACACACACACACACACACACACACACACACACACACACACACATTATACTGTATATGTATCCATACATACATATATATTAAATAACTGAAAAGAGGAAGGAAAAACAAATGAATAAAAAACTAATCCATACATCATTTTACTGGTGTCCTCCATTCTTAATAGAATCTGTAACAGTTTGACTAAAATAAGTGTAAGTTAAAGTTCGGGGGGAAACAACTCTGGGAATGTGAGTTCTAAAGAGATGCAGTTCGGGAAATGAAAGACTTCTGTTAGCCAGAAGTTCTACAATATGGCAGTGTGACAGTCCATTCATGAGCGTTGCCAGATGCCCTTGTGGCACAGGGGAAGGCATGAAGAGGTGGCACATTGGATGCAATTTCGTCTGAGCATTTGCCACAAAAGTATCTGTAAATTAATGCAAGGGAGGCAACATTCCGTTTTACCTCTAGGGGAGGTAGTTCATTTGTAACAGCAGGGTTACTAATAATTCAAAGAGCTTTAATCTGAATTTTGTCTAGTTGTTTAAGTGCAACCTCTCCACATCCATTCTACAAGGGTGAGCAATATTCCAGTTGAGAGCACACAGGACTCTTATAAATTATAGCTAACTGCTCATCAGTGAAGATTGTAGGAAGTCTGTAACTGTACAATAATCCAGGTTTCTTTGAGGCTCTTTTAGCAAGTGATCTGACATGAGAGGTCCAGCTGAGGGCTTGTTGACACCGAAAATTTCAATACTTTTGGAGATAAGAATATTAGCAGCATTAAAGGTAATATAGTGATCTGGCAATATCTGTCTTTTAGTAAATGATGGATATTCGGCTTTACTTGCATTAAATGAGACAAGGTTATTTTGTCCTATTCAGTGGTCCTATATAAGTCTTGTTTTATGGAGATGGCTGTACTGAGTTGTGAGTTAGAGATATTTAACTTTGTGAACTGGTATTTATGTGTGAATGAACTGTGAAGTGCTGAGTCATCAGTGTGTGTGTGTGTGAGTGTATGTGTGTGTGTGAGTGTATGTGTGTGTGTGTGTGGGGGGGTGTATATAGATAGATAGATATAGATATATATATAGATAGATAGATAGGTATAGATATAGACATAGATAGATAGATAGATAGGTAGATAATTGTGTGTGTGTGTGTGTGTGTGTGTGTGTGTGTGTGTGTGTGTGTGTGTGTGTGTGTGTGTGTGTGTGTGTGTGTGTGGTGTGTGTGTGTGTGTGTGTGTGTGTGTGTGTGTGTGTGTGTGTGCATTTTGATGAAGTGTGTATTAAGTATGAGAAGAAAGGGTGATAAAGAGATGAATTAAGCTGTACTGAGCAGTACAGAAGGGAGATAGAGAAGTTGGTCATGGAGGTAGTGGAAGGATAATATAAACAATATTTTGAGTCATAGATGTCTGAGTGCCCAGGGGAATGAGAAATGTGCTTTAAACAAGAGACTAGAATAAATAGGCTTATTGGTCAGTGCTCGCTATCAATGGTCTGTAATAGACAACTGGTACAGAAACACGTATGTGGCTACACCCACTAGGTGTCAACCCTCGCCTACCTATTTTCGCCGAGGGACCTGTTCCCGCGGCGATAAATGTTCTCATGGACCTATTTTTCACCATGTACCTACAGTATTTTCGCCATAGTCCTCTATTACCCACCGCTAAATCTTCTCCCTGTGGCCTATTCCCCCCACCCCTTCGATTTATTTTCCCCAGAGACATATTTTCCCCTTTGGATCTATTTTTCTCATAGGCGTAGTTTCTTTCATGAACCTATTGCCTCTCTGAAGGGAAACCCTAAATCTGCGCAATATATATAGTTTCTGTTAAGATATCTTAATAACCGAACATACTCCGTTGTTTTAGAAAACGGCCATTCTAATGAACTACTTTAAACATAAGGTAGTGCTGGAGAACAGCGTATTTGTCCTTTGGTACTGACATAGCTGCGCAACTCAGCTGCCCGGAATGAAATACCCCTCAATTTCCTCCCTGTTCCATGAAAGAAGGATGGTGGACTATGGGATGGAGGCATCTTAGCTTGCAGTCTACCGACTGCTTACTTCAGATGGATCTGGAATTACAACACTCAGTATTACTAACATGTAACATTCTCCAATGGTCTCTCCTTTGACGTCTGAATTTGCTTTATTCGTTTTTAATATAAACTATGTAGCTGAAGTGCGTGAAGTATTTCAACAGTAAATTGTGCTGAAGTTTTGCATCTTTGCGGTGTCTCTAACCTTTATGCACTGATGTGTTTCATGGAGAGAACTTAGATGTATTTGATTAATATAAAAGAAAATGCTACAAGTGGCTTCATTACAAGTATTCTAATTATCACTGTATTTGTAAAGTTCTGGCAATTACTATAGGTCTAATCGAAATTCCTCGACACTATCACATAATTCACAAAGGATGTTATTACCTAATCTACGCAGCCAGAGTCAGGGAGTAGGCATTCATTACGCACTTATATCTTAGTGTTCTGGCAGACCTTCATAAAAAATGCTCTTCAGATGCAGAATTACTCAGAAATATTAAAAGTTTTTCAGAAACTTACACCAGAAACTCTATTACTTTTTCGTTGTCGATAATGAGATACTTTTGTTGCAAGAAAGCCCAGGGAATGGATAGTAAAACTAAGAGTGACACAGTATGAAAGATTCAAGTAATTTATGGGAAAGTGGCAATGTCTTCTGTTTCAAAGCGGGGCCATACCTAACCATTCATAAAAAAGTCAGAAACTACTTATTTTCCACATAAGATTTAGAACTACAATAATGATCATGTACTGGCTCATGGAGTTTGTAGTAAGAGGATCTTACCGTAGATCATCAACCTACTGAGAGAGATAGATGTTGTTAAGAATAAAAATGATCAAAACTGTGGAATAGTATCATCACCTCTGTCAGAAATACCAATTTTGGACTAATTAATCTGTACCTGCAAGGCTAGGTAGATATTAATGATATTTACGATATAGATCGCAACAAAGAAGCAGACTAAAATTAATATGATGTATACACTTCTTTAGTGAATTTTGTTTAACACTGTGTTTTATGTAGGTAGCTGCTGAATGTGTGTGTGTGTGTGTGTGTGTGTGTGTGTGTGTGTGTGTGTGTGTGTGTGAAATTCCGAGGGATCTGTAATTCTAATTTCCTACTAATGCTAATAAATTAACTTTGCTCTAAAAATAATACTCCAGTCCCTACCTGCCTTGCCGACCTTCATTCTTCAAACTCACTCCATGCTGACCACACATTGATCCTGCCCGGTCACCATTAAATGCAGACAGCTGGCACGCGCGCGCACACTCGCACACGCACACACACACACACACACACACACACACACACACACACACACACACACACACACACACACACACACACACACACACACACACACACACATCCACCCCTCCACCCCCCCACACACACATATGGTTGACGGTTTAAACTGTCCCTGAGAAATACTGACACCAATAAATACTTCACATAACTTGCTCACTCTTAGAAGGCATGTAGGAAGCTGAATGGAAAATGGGTCAATAACATCTCCGGGAAGTTCGAGCCTTTATATTTGAGTTAGTTGACTCGTTTGTGGTCTTTCTATGGAAACGAGATTATTTATCCTTTTTTTTTTTCAAGGATATAATTCTTTTTACTGCCGCTGTTACCAAGTGATTTTGTATATCAACGGAGAGAAGCTTAGTAATGAAGGGGCTAAGGAAGGAAAAACAGAACCCATTTAGTTTTTCCTTAACAAAACGAAATCGCCTTCATAAAATACTCGTAGACATCATGATAGCGATGGACTTAAAGTGGGGAGATGTATCGTAGGTCGGAGAGTGATGGAGAACATGTAAATGAGGAGATAATGAGCTGCTTTACATAGATTGGAACAGTTTCTGTCGTGGCCACCGCGGATGAACTCTGGAACTGAACATTTGCACTAAGTGGACAGAGAACAGATTTATTATTTTCAGCAGCAGCGCAATGAAATCTTGATTACTGGTTTTATGATCGTCAGTAATACCGGTGTGAGATTGTACACTCACCCAGGATAGGGGTATTCTGACCTAACGTAGGGTAAAATGACTCCCTTCCTAATTTCTTTAGTTTATTGCTTTTTAATTCTATATTAATTAACTTAAACTATAATAATCCTAACCTAACCTATCCTAAAGTACCGGTATATCTGTTTAATATAAAACTAAAAATTATTGTATGATTAGTCATTATTTCACACCTTTCAGATAAATAAGTGTAAACTAATTAAACAAATAGGTGTAAGGTATTTAATTAAAAACAAATTTAAAACGTATCACCATTATCAAGCAATATACTTCATATCATATTTTATTAACAAATCTGAATACAGGAGTTACAAAAGGGGAGTCAAAATACCGAACAGGGGGTAAGAATACCATAATGGCAAACTGACCCTGGATGAAGATGCGATTTAGTATAATGACCTTGGGGTCACTTTACCTTGAAGTCAAAATACTGTACCACACCGGTACTTCTTTTTTTTTTTTTTTTCAACTTCTTAATTTCTACTTCCCATTCTCTATTTCCATCCATTCCTCGTCTTATTTCCTATTCACTCCTTCCTTCCTTCATTTATCCTGCTTAGTCATTGGGTAATGAACATCTGATGGCAAACAAAATACGAAGATAAGGCTGAGAGAGATCTTAAAGTTGACAGTTATAACTAAAGTCTGTATTTCAATGGCCAGCAGTGTTTTCACCAGATGCTGAAACCTAATTATGCATCAAAGATGAGAGCCAAATTAATTCCATCACACATACTCTTTAGGTTCACTAGTATTTATTAATCCCATCAGAATTCACCATCTCGTGTAGTATGTAGTTAGCATTCGCAGGCCCTATAACCACTCTTTGCTGAAGTAGCACCCGTCTAGTAACAAAATCTCTCCCTTTCCTGCCCAGCTCTCTAATTATATAGTTAACGGTTACTCCCAGTCTTTCATGTATGCAACAGGTGAACTCTGGGACTGGCTCTCTGTGTCTGTATTTCCTACTGCCTCTGATCTCCAGTCTTTCAAACGCAGTGTGTCCAGGCATCTCGAAACGAACGGATCTTTAATTTGGCTGTTATCGTGCTTTCGTTTCTTTCTTTCTTTTTTTTCATGGAAGGAACGATTTTGCGGGCTTCTGGCCTATGGATCCTTCTTTCTTGCATAGAAAAAACCTGAGTTGTTCCTAACATGAGCGGGTGAATGTTAACTGCATTAATACTTTAACGCCCCTTTGACTCACTCGCAGCTGGATGAAATCGTCTGGCGTCAGCTGGAGTAGACTACTAGAGTCGTTCCGACCCAGTACTTACTTATATTGTTGCGAATTGTTCTTAGATCCCAAATTTTATCTTTCAATCGATCTGTTGAGTAAAGTAACTTGTATATGATCCCTCTCCCTCTTCAAAATGAAAAAAAAAAATAATGTCGGTAACCACCTGAAAAACTGCAATTTGGAACCTCAAAACTGACAAAACAGCATGTATTTGTTATATCTCCATCCGCTTTTAGTTCTCGGGACTTAAACAAAGAACTGGAACGGGGAAAGAGAAAAACTTAGATCTAGTACGATACATCGGTGGTGCTTTCAGATGATTAAGCAAAGAGAAACAGTCATACGAATGAAAGGCAAGATGGAAAATGGGCTTAAAAGTAAAAGAGACTGCATGAAAGTGGACAAAAGTGTGTAACAGAGGGGAAAGTAAACTGGAAGAGGGAAGGCATATAAGGAACGTAAACATGAAACATTTTATAGTTTATCAGCATTTCCTAGTCAAATGGATCACGGCCGATAGATATTAGCCACTGTCTGTTTCTCTTATTTCTTCACAGTTTTTTTTTTTTTCCACTTATGCTCTCTCTCTCTCTCTCTCTCCCTTTGTTCAGCCGCACGAAAGGAGGTAAATGAAATGAAAGTCGGGAGTTAACTGCAGAGAACAAAACTGTCAACGTTCAATGACTTGCTTCTGTACCAATTGCCATGATGAATAACAAAAATACAATAGCACATTTCAAAACCTGCGTATTATATTGTTTGATGTTTGACCTAAATAATCCATTTAAAAGGTCTATAAAATGAAAAAAATATCCTAGGCTAATCGTCCATGGAACAATTGTATTAATTTTTTTGCAAATTTGTAATGAAATTAAGAATGGCGCCACACTGAAAAAGCACTGGGAAACAAATGAAAAGAGAGAACGGAGAGAATATACGAGCTCTCCCCAGTTTGGTATGCAGACAATTACAATAACAGGGAGAGATGGAAGAGTGAATGAGAGTGAAGGTAAGAAATTAGAAAACAATAAAATTTGAGAGGAAAAAGAAGAAAAGGCGATCAATAACTATAACACCAAGCATATGAAATGCGAGGCAAGAATAAGGAAAGGACGAGGAGTAACACAAGGTGCATGAGAAAGAAGGTAAGAAGCGATAAAACAGACGGAAAGGGAGCTGACCAATAAAGCGAAGGAAAAGTGGAAGGATTATGTGGATGAAACAAGAGGAAGAGAAGGAGAGGAACGGCGAAGGAAGAAGATGAGTACTGATGGAAGGATATAAAAGGAGGTAGGTAAGCTAAAAAAGATAAAAGAAAGCTAAGTAAAAAAAAAAAAAAAGAGAGAGACACCACAGAAGGAAGAAAAAATCTGAGAAACAAAAGAGGGAGAAAGAAAGGCAGGAAGAAGGATAAAGACTGCTTCGTCCCTTAAGGCTGCCTAGTGCGGGTTAAATAAGAGGGAATTCGGACCGTTTCAGAGTAATGACGTAGTATTATCCTGTCCCCAACGATAAAAAAAAGAAGGAAAAGAAAATGGCGCTATAGCCCAAATATGAGTTATGGACATAAGGGCCGGACACCCATAAATTTCTGAATACTTGAGCTTGGTTTTGAGAGCCCCGACATTTTTTCCGTGGTCTTGTAACATCCTTCAAGAGAAACAAGTGCTTAGCGTAACACTTTCAGGCTACCGAGACTCACGCTCAGCTGAATAAAATAGTCCCGTGTTGGCTGAAATATAAATACAAAATTGTAGTGACCATGACAGGGTTAACAGTAGTAACAAGAACATTCTCAGTGCCTTATGACTCGCTTTCGACTGAATAAAATCGTCTGGCATTAGCTGGAATACAACACTTAGCTGCCCCAACCATAAGAGGGACATACATGAAAATTCTGAGGTGCTGGATTGATTTTGGGAGAGAGTGTGTCAGTTAATCAGAGGGCGAGAGAGAGAGGTTGAGCAGGTTAGGTGAAGGATCAAGATTTCGTATGACAGAGTTGAGTAACAAGTATGAGGGATTAGAGAAGAATAAGGCTGAATTAGAGGGTACGATGATGTGTGAAGAAATGGATAGGGACCACTAAAGAGAATGTTTTTTGGCTGGAGTAATTTATATATTTTCTGAGAACTGCAACAGCCACAGACCCTTTTCTAGCGGGCACCCCTCATAATACAGCGTCACGTAACAGAGAGAGTGTATACTTTATCATACCCTTTTTCCCACTACACTGGTACTGCTATGTGCAAAAAATTTGCCGACAGTCCTTTCCCAATAATATGTCTATAATCTTCATTCCTCCCTGAGTGTCATCAAGCCTCCTTGCTTTTCATACTTGATGTTGTACGTTTCATACTGCTGCCGCATAAATATGTCATGTATTCCTTTCATCGCTCCAACCGACAGGTAAGTGTTGGCAAACTTGAGATCGCTACAGTACAACTCCACTCACACATGGTTCTGGTCTATTGTGATTTGAGGGTATGCATGGAAGGCATATGGAATGGTGTCCTCTGAATCAATAAAATAATTTCATAATCTTGGTAGGCACTTTGTACATCATATGTGCATAATCGAAGCCGTAGGAGGGGAAATGGATGGCAATGTTTGGGTTATCAGGTATATTCCTACTCTTGCACCATTACTTAAACTAAATAACAAGAACAGTATTAAGAAAACGCCATGAACAGTTATTGAACAGCCTTAAGTCCATTGCTCAGTGTTAAAGACTACTTAAGCTCAAGTTCTTGAAATAGTTATAGTGTAAGTACATGACTGAAGTAGGACAACTCTCATAAATCTTAGCGATTCCTTGACCAGTGCTTAGCTTGGCAATACTCTTGCCAGGTGCTTGGGAGAGACGCCTTCACATGGTGACACCGATAAGTCATAATTATGCAAACTCCTCCCCTCCCCTATCCCAAGAAAGGAGGATGGTGGACTGCAGGTGAAAGGCAACTACAGCCTGCAGTCTACCGGGTTCACCTTCAGACGAGCCTGAGTCCACAATAAAAACACTGGCCATTGAAGAGGTGCAACACTATATCCGGAGGTCGTCCTCTCGTTGGATTAGAAGGGTGACTAGCACCTACTGCACACGTAGTGATTCATGCATTATTTATGGTTGGTTTAAATATCTGTCGTATTTTATTCAGGCACTCTCTGTCGATATTCGAATGGCCTGTTAAGCATCCGTCGAATTTTGTTCAGGCACTCTTTGTCGATATTATAGTGGCGCATAAATTAAACAAGTCATGAGTAAGGTGTAATATGCAAAATATATCAGTCATGAAGAGGTGCTACTAAAGTCTTGCTGAGTAAACCATTCCTGACCGTCCAGAAACTAGTGTGCTCTTTGGCTAGCAGTTTCCTCAACTTGACGAGAATATGGGCACATGAGTCCACCACATTCTAGATGATAGTAAAAAATGGCCTACCTAGAAAGACCGCAAAGATGTTAGTATAAATATAAGGGTGCTCTTTAATATGATAGTTGTTACAGTGCATACAGAATTTGGTGCATGTCTAGTATTTGGTTTAAAAACTGTGTATGTATTGTCATGCGCAATCACGCTCGTTGTGACGTTTCCAATGGCATCACAATTTTTTGAGGATATCTGAGACAGTTCAACCTAGATCTAATGAGGACTAGGTATATGCTTTTGTATTATGACCCTTCTAACCCTTGGATATCTTAAAGATGGAAGAAGAGTAGGTGAGTCCCGCCAAGTCACACCATATCCTCCTGCTCCGTCCTTCCCCTTCTCTCTCCCACCCCCACTGGTTTTCTGTCTTGTGTCATCCTCCTTCTTTTGTCTCGTCTCTCTTGGTCTCCCTTAACCCCTTCCATATTTTTCTTCTCTCCTTTTGTCCCCATTCTTCCTCATCCTCTGACGTGGAGATGAGACGCAGAGTAATTACGAAAGCGGGCTGCACGGCTGTACTATACAATACGACCAGGATACGATAATAAGTTGAAAAAAATGGCAGATGACATTATTTTAATTTAGTTAAATGTACAGTAATCCACTCCAGTGACAAGAGCACGAAGTATGAATACTGCATGTTCGATAGCCCACTGACGGTAATAAAAGACGAGAAAGATTAAGAGACACTATAAGTAACGACCCCCAAAAATCAAAATAGTGTATGCTTCTTGCAGCCAGTAACAAAATGCTCGGCTCACGCCGAGTGCAGTAATGGTCCCCGAACGTTAGTAAGGATGAAGACAAACTCGACTGAGTGCAACACAAAGCCACAAAAATGATCCCATTGCTGAGAAATTTATCCTGCCAAGCGCAACTAGAGAGACTAAATGTGTTTCCTCTAAAAAGTAACGATTTAGAGGAGATCCAGTACAAGTAATTACAATTCATAACAAATTCGACGATTTTAGACATGATAGTTTGTTCGAAATACAGAATGATACTGTGACGAGAATTAGTGGATTGAAATTCGAAAGAAATGGAATGCTGATTTAAGAGAAAAAAATATTTTAATAATTATGTATTGGAACAGTGGAATCAGCTACAAGGTAGAGTAGTTAGTACAAAAATTACTGACATGTTTAAAGTTCGGCTAGACAAATATTTCGAGACAATAGGCTGTATCTAACTTGTTACTGTTTATTTCCAAGGTGAAGTGTAACGACGACAGTGAGACGGTAATAGTATATGCTCTTTCTTTTAAAGACATGTAGATTAGAGATCACATTCTGGATAGTTGTTCGACATCTGCCTCTTCTACAAAAATGTCCATGCATTTTTTTTTAATTTTTTTAAAGAAGCCTGGCGTCTTTTCTACTCTTTTCCAGCTGGTTTTACCTGGTGGGTGTAGTGGGTGGGGGAGAGCCTTCCTCTTTTCTATCCTTCTTTCTTGCACGCTGATTAGATCTTAGTAGAATTAGCTTATTTGTTCAACAGGTAAACTCCTCATGGATCAAATAGGCCTCCTGTTATCTGTACTTTATATCCTATATAGACTCCTCTTCAACTTCATCCTCTACCTTTTTTCTCCTGCCCTATTCTTTCCCCTCTTCTCTTCTACTCTCTTCCTTTAGCCTCTCTCTTCCCTCCTCCTGTTCCCGTCATCTTCTTACTCTTCTTTCCTTCTGCTTTGCCATCATCACCTTCTTTCCTCCTGTGTCCTTTCATCCTCTCCCTCGTTTCTTTCTCTGCCTGTCCACCCTGCATCCTCTTCATCTTCCTCTCCACTCCTCCTATCTCCCTTGATCCTCTTCCCTCCTCATGTCTCACTTTGTCATCTTCCTCTTTACTTGTATCTCCCACCATCCTCTCTTCATCATCTTCCTCACTGTATTCGCTTAATCACATTTCATCAAATAACAGAAAGGTGGACGTAATAAAACATCCGGATATTCAAAACAGAAAGTAGGAAATGAGGAAAACCGTTAAGCAACTAGAAAAAAGTATTTTAATGTGTGATAAGAAACGGGGTATATCCTAGGAGGAGTCAAAGAGGAGAATAGTGGCACCTTTAACAGTATGACATTTTTTTTTTCAAAAGTCTTCGACAGATAAAATAGCAACATCCACTCCCGCATTAGTCCCTTTGAACTGTATGGATCCGAGACTATGTTACCGCAGTACAGTACACTGAGGGATAGCCCAGGCTATTTCCTCTGAAGAATAATACAATCGCTACCTCTCGGGACTCGAACCTATGCATGGCCTTAGCTACAAATACTTTTCTAACCACTAGAGCTCCTTGATATTGCTTGGTTGGATTTTCTGGCATATTATCCTTCATTGGTATGGGACTGTTTCAGCTGCCTCTGATAATTGTCGATTCCCCTCGTGTAAATTCAGCTTTGCAAAGGATATAACGTATATGGTCTTGTGCGAGCTTCCAGGGAGTTATTACTGTTTTGAGAGCAGGGAGGGGGTCTGCACAAGTGTGACGTGCACGGTACAGATAATTTTGCTCTGTTATCTAGAATTCTAAATGAAAAACAGGTTATTAACTCTCTTAACTTGTATACATATATATAAGGAATAAGAAACAAAAATGAGGAAAAGCAGCGGCTTTCGGAGTTTAGTCTCTGAATTACTTTACACAGTTACCTCCAGTGAACATGGTATTATTCCTTGAGCTCATTTTTGCTTCTAATATCATTGTGTAATAGATGTCCACATTTAAATGTGTGTGATACCTCTCGGAAAGAGGACACTTGTAACATTATTATATATATATATATATATATATATATATATATATATATATATATATATATATATATATAAACTTTTCACTGATGTTCGTAGCTTTAACTTGAACTAATTTCCGAGACAATCCAGTTTTGATAAGCAATTTGCTATACACTGGCCTTCTTGAGGAATACGAGTAAAATTTTGAGGAAAAGCACTCAAGTAACACCAGTTACTTTTCTTTTGTCTTGGTGATTAGCTTAACGTTTTTTTTATTTAACTGCAATAAGATTGGAAGTTTTGAGAAAAGTCGTTCGGTAACACCTATTAATTTTCCGTAAGCTTTCCAGCGATGTGTAGAGGTTCACTGTAGCTTTTACAGATTCCAAGATATCACTATTTTGGTGCTGTACTCTAGTACCTACTATACTGAGGATGCGTTCCCCAGCCTCCCAAGCTGCTAGACACCAGTCACTCAACTACATGAAGGATCTTGGTTTTTCTCCTCGTCTACAAAAAAAAAAAGAAAAAAGAAAAGAAAAGAAAGAAAAGAGAAGAAAGAAAGAACAAATTCACAATTGGTAATCTGCCTCAATATGCTGTAGTACGTCAATAAACTGTTGGAACGTCTTGGGGTGTATGCTAAGCCAAACCTAGGAAACTATAGGTGACTGATTAAACATGTTCGCAGGTGCAATGAAGCAGTGTGAGGTTAATGAATCGCGGTCTTCGGACTACAGTGACAAGATTCACCTGAAGTGTCTTGAAAATAAATACTATATCATTTTTTGTGGGAAATTCTGAAAATGATTTGCATGCTGCCATCATTTTTTGTGGATATTAAAAAAAATGAATTTGATACTCCATCCTACCATCATTTTCTGTGGTAATTTCTTTAAATTGTTTGAATGTTGCTTGATACCATCTTTTTTGGTTGGAATATGTATCGTTGTCAAACTGTTACATGCAACCTTCATTTTTTGTGAAAATTTTTAATACTGACCTCTTTCTTAGCACCTAATTCAGTTTTTGTTGAAAATCTGTACTGATCAAAATGTTAGTTGTTACTATGCACTTTTTGCTGTAATTTTAAATACTAATCAAATTATAACTGGTTACTATAATATTTCGTGTTTTTTTTAATGGTTTGGGGAGCTCACCATCCACTCACTCGATGTAGTGCTGCTCTCGGGCATCTGTCCTTTCCTTTCCTCCTTCCTTCCCTTCTTCTTCTGTCTTTCTTTACTTCATTCTTTCCTCGTCCTTCGCATATGGGTGACTTTACACTCCCCCTTTTGTCTATCTATCCTTCATTCTTCCCTCTTCCATCTGCCTATGGGCGACTCTACACTGGGTGACAAGCCAAATGGTTTCCAGTACACCAGGAAACTATTTACTACGTTGGGTGGTAACCATATAACCAAATTATGGCGCCTGGTGGTTTAGTGGGTAATTACGGAACTCCAATCGGACTAAGCCGGTGAAGGTTCATATCCAAGGTGTGGTTGGGGTTATTGCTCACGTAATGCCACTCAGGGATGAGTGAGGCTGGTCACTCTCATCTTAAATGTCATGACCAACTTGCCTAGCCCCGGGCTTCTACGCTCCTCATGGGGCAACGTAGGATTGGATGATGGATGGAATGGATGGATGGCTACAGTACTATCCATTTTGCTGTAATTTTAAATACCGATCAAATTCGAACTGGTTACCATAATATTTCGTATCTTTTTAATGGTTTGAATGTTAATCGGTAACATAATTATTTGTGATGTTTCCATTTTTGTAAAATTCTTACTTGCTACCATATTTTTGGGGAAAAATTTTTAATACTGACCAAACTTTTACTTTCTTTTACCATATCATATGGTGCTCGGAACCCAAACTCTTAAGAGAGTAAGAGGTCATTTTATTACAAGAAAATACGAGAAACCGTTGGGCTATAAATCAAGTGAAGGCGTCCATGGGATGGAACACTGCATGGAGGGAAAGCACTATAATATGATTAAAGATTTGCAGTTCTCCCTCTGGCCTTTTGGCACGAGCCAACATTCCACCCCGTGGATGCCTTCACTTGATGGTACATTGTGTGTCTTTCTCACTACGATCATGGCTTAAGACAATGTCACACAGGCTGCAACAAACACTGTGAACACACTATTTCAAGACGTGCTTTACTCCACAAGAAATGTTCTTCTCCTCTGATGATACATTTTCCATCTAACCTGCATCGACTAACCTTGACCAATGTATTCCTCAAAACTCATGCTACTGACTTCTGACCTTTGCACTGCCTAACTCCAGTTCCACATCTCGAGTTGGCAGATGGATCGTTGAGGACTTATTAGAATCACACCCCCGGTGTCCCCCATTTGAAGGGCCGTAGAAATACCCTTTCCCGAAAGGGGCAGAAAATCACCGTTCATGGGATGAGGATCAAATTGAAGGACATGAGCAAATCGGCCTATCTACAGAAACATTCCGTAGAATCATTCACTCACCTGTTTTCTCCCAGAGACCTGGTTAACCATTTTTTCTCCAGTGGCCTATTATTCCATGGACCTTCTTTCCCATATATACCTATTTTCAAGTTCTCATTTTCTCTGACATTTTCCCGGTTCACCTATTTTTTCTGTATGACCCACAAGGAGCTTTCCCCACTATAAACCTTTTTTCCCCATGAACTTATTTCCCTTCATGGAGATATATACCTTATGGATCTACTTTCCCCTGTGGCCGACTTTTCCCATGGACCTATATTTACCATGGCAATATTTTCTCCATGGTCATTTTCCCCATGAAGCCATTTTCCCGTTGCACCTATTTCTCCACAGCTGCCAAACTTTCTTTATGGATCTATTTTCCACCATGAACCTATTATCCACCATGAACCTATTATCCACCATGCACCTGTGTTCCCCATGGACTTGTTTATCTCTCCACTGACCTACACACAGACGTTTAGGTTTACGTATGTCTAGTGGCACTGGTATATATTCATTATCTGCAATCAACGCTGGTAATTCACTGACCTTTTTTGCCTTAGTCGGTTTATTGGTGATACGAGCATCAGAATTTGTGAGAAATCAGTTTTTCTATCAAGAATTCTAATTAATTGATATTCTGACTTTAGCTCCAGGTACTGTGGAGTAAGTTTTAAGTAGAGCGTTACCCAGTTCTCCCATAATAAAGAGAGGTTTGTTTTCTCAGGCTCATAAAGATAAACAAACTCAGCAGGTACTCAAATGAATCTACAGACAATATCAATGTCTATAAATGCATGCTAAAATTATGGATGGAGGTCCGTGGCACTGAATGCTGACCCATACCTCCTCAATGCCACCTTAAAAATCAAAACCAATTGTTCCTGGTGTTGCCTGGAGTTCATTGCAAAACATACATAAACACATATACCTCCACCCCGTCCACCATGACAGTGGAAGACGTTATACCCGTGAAAATTAATTTGATAGTCAAGTATATTAGTCGATTTTTTTTTTCTTTCAGTAAAACATCGATTTCATAATAGTTAGACGAGAGAGAGAGAGAGAGAGAGAGAGAGAGAGAGAGAGAGAGAGAGAGAAATCTGCTTAATAGGAGAGATGAAATCCCTCCCCTCCATGGCGGACAAGGGTGATATCTCCTCGGAGTGGGACATACAGCCTTTCCTAGTGACTGAAAGGAATCATCTCATCATGACGGGGGGTAGTTCTCCACACTTTTCAGGGTGAAAGACAGAATCATTCCCCTCCACGAAGAGGTAGGAAAAATGCTCCATTCCCGAGTGAGAGGGAAAGAATAATTCCCCCTCCCCCAAGAGAATCTGAGAGAATACGCTCATATCTAGGGAGCGACGTATGTAGAACCGTCACACCAAGAGAATGTATATTATACATTCCTACCCTATGACGACGAGAAAGAGCAAAACACCATTCATCCAAAGATGTCAGAAATACTGTCCTCCAAAGGATGAAAAAGAAAAAATCTCGCATCCGATGGGGGAGAGGAGTGCACCCTTAACAAAAGAGAAGAAAAAACAAACAACCCTGAAACGGGGGAAAAGAAAAAAAAAACTCTCCTGAACGTGTGAGAGAAATAAGTAGCACTGAACAGCGGGGTGCTGGAAGGTATAGCCCGAGAACTCCCCTATTTCAAAGGTTAGAAAGAAACACTCTTTTCGTAAAGTGAGAGATCTGATCCAGGAAAGAGGGGGGGAAATAATTACTCTCCTCCCAAGGGTGTGGGGGCAGATAAAAAATATCTCTTGGCCAGAGGGAGGACGTGGAGAAATACTCTTCTACCGGTGGAAAAGAAAAATACTTTCATCAGTATCACCTAACGTGTAAGTAGTTTAGTATATTGGGTATGAAGCAAATTCACTTTTTTTTTTCGCATTTCTTTATTCTTCTCAATAAATACACCGCCAAATGTAACTGTGTTCGCATACCTGATCTCAAGCATCCTTTCTCTGTGACTGACAAACGCTCTACACTTTCCAAAATCCCACAGTCAAATACTGACAACATCAGACAACCAACCTACTGCATTCACTCTCTTAGCAAATTTATCATTGAATCATATCCGCTGTACAATGGTAAAACAGGATAAAACGGGCAACTCACATCCATAACCTCACACATAATTATATATCTAATCTTAATTAGTAACAACAAAAATCGCCATCTGACAGAGAAGTATATGGCATCTAATACCAAATAGGCTACAGAGTGCATCGTCACGATGAGGGAGAGGGAAATGACCCCTCCTCAAAGGAAGAGAAATACTCTCACCTCAATGGGATAGTGAGGAAAATCCAATTTTTCATGGCGATTAGAATCAGCCAGAAAAACATCTCTTCCTCGAAAGAAAGAAGAAATATCCACTTCTAAGGAGAACAAAGAAATATCCTCCTTAAGAAGGGTCTGGGAGATATATTCTCCTCTCAAGGAAGCAGGTAGGAAACACTTAATCTTAAGGGGGAGGGAAAAATACCCCGTTCCCATGGGAGGGGAAGAGAAATATTCACCTCCCATGGGATATGGAAAAAAAATACCATCCTCCTAAGGAGAAGAAGTGAATGCAGCGAAGGAAATAATTACCTTGCGAGGGGCAGAAGTAAAAACTTCTCTCCTACTGAGGGCGAGAGTTTTCTTAGGGTTGGGAGGGTGAGGAATACAGCCTTCCTAACGAAGGGGGAAAGAAATTCTCCCTTACAGCGAAGGTAAAATGATACACTCATGAAAGGGAATGAGAGAGAGAGAAACTCTATAAAGAGGGGAGGCTGAGCCCAATGCTCCGAGCGTGAGAGAGGGAAAACCCTCTTAAATGAAAGAGAAACTCCGGCTACTAAGGGAGAGCAAGAGTAATATACACTTCCCGAAATAGGGGTAGAAATACATCTCTTCAGAGTTAAGGTTGAATTGGCCTAACACCCCTCATCAGAGAGTAAACTGAATACCTCCAGTATCATAACTTCCAGGGGAATGTCTCCCATCAAAAAGGGAGAAATACCCATCTCTTGTGGAAGGTTAATAACCTGCTGTATCAATTGCTCCACAGCAGGATGGAATACAACCTCCACCGAGGTTAGTTGAGTAACCCCCCCTCCAGTGGTTAGATATGATATTTCACTGAAGACCAGGTGAGACCGGTGAGGGGGAGAAGTGTGGGATAATGAAGCTAATTAGGAGACGAAATACTGTACATTGCTGATGTGAAACGAAGTTATAAGAAGGTGTTGTCGTTACCACAATTGGCAGACTATTTTTGCGCCCCATCGCAGCAGACAAGAGTGAGAGACACCTCTGTGTTTTATGCATGCAGCTGTTGTGTTGCTTGTTCCCCGTGCTTGGAATCTCTATGAATTTTAGGCTCGAATTAAGGTTTATTACTTTCTCTGAAACTTTTCTACTTCACGTGCGCTTTGCAGGCTCATGTACCTCCTAGATTTCCACCCCCTGGATCTTTTCCATCATAACATCATCAGCAGCAGCATTACCTCCGGCAACGAAGTTGGAGGAGGTTATGTGTTCACCTATGTTTGTCTGTTTGTATGTTTGTCCAAGCGGTAACTCCAAAAGCTCTCAGTCAGTTTCAATGAAATATTGTGGAAGGGCAGGCCAACTGCCAAGAAAGATTTGATTAAATTTGGGGGCGGATCCGGATCCTGTGTATCCCGCACAATGTCTCCGAAAGTTCTCAAAGAATTTCAATAAAATTTTGTGGAAGAGTGGGCCATGGATCAAAGAATAATTAGTTAAATTTTGTGGCGGACCTAGATCCTATGCACTCCACATAATATCTCCACGGATCCGGATCAGGATCCTTTTTAATGGTAATGGCATTGTTGGAGGTATGCACTTAATATCTCCACGGATCCGGATCCGGATCATTTTTAATGGCAATGGAATTGGCGGAGGAATGCGTTCTCAGCTTTTTTTTTTTTTTTTTTTTTAAATACTGTATTCAGCCAGTGCAAAACAAATCTACTCGTATTCTCGTCTTCTTTCTAAATTTACCGCCTGGATATCAAAACTTGACTTCCGCTTTCTTGCCTTCAAGTCGTGAACTGGGAAAGTGTAAACTCTAATGGGACCCTAATTTACTGGAAATAAAACTGTCTATAATAAGTACATCATTGCTTGACAAGATTTTGTAAGCAGTGATAAAAATAAATACCGGTACATGAACTAGAATGGCACTCAGAAGAGTGCATACCTCAGCCAAGGCCCAACATGCAATTCCTTTTAATTCAGTCAAATCAAATACAATATGGAAAAGACTACCCCCCTATTAAAACATTTATATCCGCTAGATCCGGAATTTCATATGGATACGCGCCAAACTGTACACATTCGTAGATACCAACATCCTAAATATTCATGATTTTTTTCCATCAACATCCATGCAATATTCACTGAAAAAATTACGAAAATGTCGAAAAACGCCCTCTCTCGCAATGTTAAAGTGAAAGAAAAAAAATCCTGGATCCGCACCTTTATACGGATCCTCACCAAAATTTAATTAATGGAGTCTATTCTGGGCCAAGGTCCATTCTTCTACCAAGTTTCGTGGAAATTGATCCAGTAGTTTTTGTCTAATCTTGCACACCAACCAACCAATCAAAAAACAAACAAACGGACAGGGGTGAAAACATAACCTCCTTGGCGGAGGTAATAACTGGGAAGCAGCCGTACTCCAGAAAGTCTACCAGAATAATCTGAATGTCATTGTGGAGAGTGGCAAGATGCAGGAACCGTAACTATCGATAAATTTTACCGCTTATCAGGATACGCAGACTTCTACGGCAATTCACTATTTTCAGAAAAAAAAAGTATGTTATATAATTCTATTTTACATTCACGATGGTTGTGCAGTGAAGTAAACGAGAAACATATGCGTGAAGACGAAAGTCGCAATTACGAGAAGATTATCTACTATGCAAATTAAGGTCAAGAAAGTTTGTAGGCGTTTAAGGGGTATATTAGGGAAAGGGTTGTTTTATCACGGCCTAAGGACATTCGAGTCATGATAAAAATATAACTTTATGAAACTTGCAAAGAACCTTTATTACTAAGGGTACTCATAAAAATTCCGTCTAACACCTTCACTGGGGCTGCGACTATGCTCTGAAGCCCTGCATGGAACTAGACGTCCGCGGCGTCCGCCGGAGAACCAATCCTCATTTCCCTGCTCCCCGTCGTGAGGAAAGACCCTCGTCCAACCTTGATAAGGTGCTGTCTACCACCAGTGAGTGCAGGTTCCCCACAAGGAGTACTTAACATGCTGTACCTGTAAGATGGCCCCACAAAAGTCATTTGCCTATGGTCCACGGAAATGCACGGCCATACAGGCCGGGATTTAACAATAACTTTTTTTGTTTTTAATAACAGAACGGAGGAAGGAAAAACAAATTAATTAAAAAAAATAATCCATACACCAGATTGCTGGTGTCCTCTGTTCATAAAATATCTGTAACAGTTAGATTTGAACAGCTGTGGGTTGAAATTTGGAGGGAAGCAACTCTGGGGAAGCGAGTTCCAGAGAGATGCAGTTCGGGGAATGAAAGAATTCTGATAGGCAGAAGCTCTGCTGTATGGCTGAGTGACAACTCCCATAGTTCAAAAACTATCTGCCAACTGAATAAAGTCTTCTGAAGGTGGCAAAGGCACAATCAGTGAAGGAGTTTGCACTGAACGAGAAAAATTATAAACAAGAACAAAACGGAAAGTCTGAGTTTGGACCACCAGAGATTCATACTTTTTTTTTTTTTTTTTTTTTTCCAAGCTTGATGAGCTAACCCACGTACCAGCGACTCTTCCGACAATTCTCCATGTCACTGTGATACGATATTTGCCGTACTGTATGTGGCATAATAGAATTTGTGGCAACATGTTCTCTGTGATTTATTATACAAGTACTTTATTAATACACATTTTATACCTTGATATTCACATTTATATCAGTTGTATATTCCTCACATCATTATCAGGTGGCAGAAGAGGGCAGGATAATGATGATGATGCGCACCGTAGTTTTCCTGTATCAATATAGTTTGCCATAGTAACGAACATAAGGATATTGGGGTGTACTGTGTAAATTGCTAAGGATAAGGTATTTCCAAATCTTTCAGCCACGAAGAGTAAGGACCCATAAAACTAAAGGTGTTGCCCTAAATGGATGGTGGTGGCCTTTCGGTCATGGTTTGAGATTGTTCTTTTTCTCGTCACTCTACAAATCTTCATTACCACTATTAGTGTTTCATACTTCTGATTAAACGTTTGTATATTTTTTTCTTTATATAACCAAGCAAACCACTGAGCAAATATAGCTGAAGCTTGGTTGGTCTTTGTACAGCAGGGAACAAGATTACCTTAGTATTTTATTTCCATTCTTTCTTAGTTTACTTTGCTAGCAAGTATTTTTTAGTTTGTGCTTGCTGTTCCTTTGCCAGTAGATGATGTTGCTTGATTTGGTGCGTCAGGTGGGTAAGTGACGGACATATCTTATGTTTAGTAGACGCAGTGGAATAGTAAGGAAGTTCTTTTCCCTAAACGTACACATACAGAAGGTTACATTGTTTTGGAAGTAAGGAAACGACGTCCAAATTCACACCACCACCTTAGGACGTGTCTATGGGCGCAGAGCTCCCTTCCTGTACCACACAAACATTTTGGGAAGTGTCTTGGTTTTTTTCCTATGACAGACTGTCCAACAAAGGTGCTATACTTTGATCACTTTAAAGGCTGGGCTATCTTTAATGGTGGCCTTTAATAGGAGATTATTGCCAGAATACAACGCAAGTCAAGAAAAGGTGTTCTGGGAAAGATGCAGAAGAGTGATACTGTGTTATTTTTTTCAATGAAATACGAGACCTCAGCTGAAACTAACGAAAGTTTAGCAAAGTAGGGTAGGCGAACTATAATATGCTGCTCTTCACTGGCCTTCGACTTACAATATTGCTGTAGATTGAACAAACTATACTGATTTTTTTTGTTTTTGTAATGCTGACAGGAAAGCAATATTCTCCTAATTACAACCGTACATCAATAACTAAAAAATGGTTTGTTGTTGTTCCACAGTTCTGCTTACTTGCCCTTGGCTGCTTCGGGTGTGGTGTAAGATTAATCGGATTTGTAATAACCTTTGTAATGTGTTTGGAAAGTGTATTGTAAACAAAGTATGTTGCATCAGTGAGATTAATTGATTAATTCATTTATTGTGTATACGTAATGGTAATAAAGATTCATTATCCATGATTTGGTTAGTAGTTTTTCATTTAAGCATTTCGTAGATGGATATCCTAATCTGAGTGATATAAAATTTGCTTGAATCTTAATCTCATCGGTTCGGGTGAAGCTTTTTTTTTTTTTTTTCGTATATTTGTGGTGCTGCCAGACGATTTTATTCTGGTTTGGGATAGTCTTTCATAATTAAGAGGTCTATCAAACCCATAATTATCTAGCACACCCAGTTCAAAAAGCCTGTTTTTAGGCGATGGTAACAATTATATTAAAAATCATTACCAGATTTAATGGCTTAACCATTGTAAAACATTCGTCACTTTCTGCTCTACCTACCTTCATTACCCGTTCCCGCCCCGAAGGGGCTTGGGGACGGGTATTGTTTTCACTCGGTTTGTCTGTCTGTTTGTTTGTGTGTCTGTCTGACTGTTAACAACTTTATGCGAAAACTACTGGTGCGATTTTCACTAAAATTACATGGATGATGGGCTGACTTATCTTGGAAAGATCATATTACATCTCTTGTAAAATCTGCTTCCAAGAGATTGGGTATGCTAAGCCGACTCCGTTCCTTCTTTACCCCTGCACAATTGTTGACTCTATACAGGGGTCTTATTCGCCCCTGCTTGGAGTACAACTCTCATGTGTGGGGAGGCTCCCCACATAGAGCTCTTCTCAATAGGGTGGAGTCAAAAGCTTTTCGTCTCATTAACTCTCCCCCTCTTACTGACTCCCTTCAACTTCTGTCTCTTTGCCGCACTGTTGCATCTTTATCTCTTTTCTTTCGCTACTTCAGGGGTCACTGTTCCTTTGAACTGTCTGCATGCATTCCTCTACCTCTACGACGGGCACGTAGCACCCGTCTAGCAGAAAACTCTCACCCCTTTTCTGTCCAACTCTCTAATGCAAGAGTTAACCGTTACTCCCAGTCCTTTATTTATGCAACAGGTCAACTCTGGAACTGTCTCCCTCTCTATAATTATTTCCTGCTGGCTATGATCTCCAGCCTTTCAAACGCAGTGTGTCCAGGCATCTCGAAATTAATGAATCTTGAATCTGGCTCTCTCTTGTATTTTGTTTTTCTCTTGGAAGGAACAGTTTTGCGGGTTCATTGCCTTTGGTTCTTTCTTCCTCACATAAAAAAAATATATATATATACCTAAATAAATTTTGGGCCAAAGTGAGCCAAGGTCCATGCTGTAGGCCTCCCACCCCCCCAAAAAAAAATCGTTTTTTCGCCATAACTCCTTTCAAATTCATCGTGTAGACATGAAACCAACACCTAAAGGTGCATCTTTCAAATCTGCATCATATAACATGCCTCATTGCATCATGGGGGTCACCCCCTCGTTAGCGGGGTCACTGTCAGGTGGGTCGAGCCTAAAATTTCAAATGGGCAATAAATCGTCAATTTTCACCCGATTTACTCCAAATTTGATATGTGACATCTTTGACTAGATAGGCTGTTGTGTTATATGTCAGCACTAGAATGACTGCCGGGGACGGGTTTGCTGTACCTTGGCACAGCTGCTTGTTCCTTATATTTTCATCCCATTTTATATAATGCTGCTAACTATTTCTGTATCCTGAGTTAATTACTCAACCCCTTCGGTTATAGGACTGATTTTAAAATTTTACCCTCACTACTTTCGATTTATTAAACTCAGAAATATCTTGTCGAACAGGAGTTAGAAATAGCCTTTATTAGCCTCATCACTGAGAGGGAGTTTTCCTCAACTTAGCAAAATCGTCAAAAACCAGCAGGAATGAAATATAAAAGGTATAATAGTAATGAATGAGGTAACCACGACGTGGTACCCTTAAAGATCTACATAAAAACATACCGTTGACTTTGCATGAGGGTTTATCCACCTGCTCCCTCTCCTGCACGTCCTCCCCCTCCTCCTAGACATGTGGACCGATTTTGAAGAGAATTTGACGGAACACTCTTTAGAGTCCCCGAATATTGCATAAACTTTATTGGATTTCAAAAATCCGAAATATATTTTCTTTGCAAAAGTACAGTTACCTCTCAACGGTTTGTTTTCATTAATGGAGTCAAGTTCATTTTCTTCGAGCCTTACCACATACGAGATTATTCATACGTATTTATATACGTTCCAAAAAATGAACATAGGATCATGGACCAGACAAACGTAGGCCGTCACCGGCGGTCTTACGCGAGTTTGCACAAAAGCACACTTCTGCCTCAGTTACCTCGCTCCGTTGTTTCTTTTGAGCCTTTTGCGGTCTCGGGACAAACATAGCGTTCGATTTTTTTATGAGTCTTCCTTTTGGTATATAAGAATTTTTCATCAGTTGTAACCGATCTAAGCTTATGTATTACAACTTCTCAAAAACCATTTAACTGGAGGATGTAATTTTTAGTTTCACACTGACAAGCTCAACAAAGCAAGTAATGACGGCTTTCACTAATCTGCTAGGAAAAGTTTATCCTAAAGTAAATAAAATCATTTGGAGAGCAGGAGTGAAAAAAAAAAGTCACTTGATTGAAGGCTTAAATATGATCCTATATCCCTGCCTTCCCTTGAGAGAGAGAGAGAGAGAGAGAGAGAGAGAGAGAGAGAGAGAGAGAGAGAGAGACCTGATTAATTCCTGTTTTCCGTAAATCATGATAGGTGTGTATGGGTCGTATTCTAGGCAGAATGCGGGACATCGCCATAATTTCCCTAAGCTTTTATTCTGCATACCTCACTATTGTCTTGCATGTACAGTCACGCGTACTAATTTCTGCTCAGGGGTTACCCCTTCCTTCCCCCCTCTACCCTGGACAGAGGGAAAGGGGGGAACCGCGAACAAGTCTACCCCGCCTTCTGCCCCCAGCTCCCCCACCCTCCACCTCCAGCTGCCAGTTACTGATTAGACGCAAATTTTCTCATGTCCTGTAAACATGACTAAACTGTCGTCGCACACGCTTTCAACGGCCAAGATTTGGACTATATTTTTAGAATAAATTATTACCGTATTGAACTGCATTCACAAATTGAAAATATTCACCATCATTGTAATCCAGTGTCGTCCGCTGCACAATTCTGGGTTCCAGTGCTTACCTTTTCACTTCCCCCAGCTGTCTCTCTCTCTCTCTCTCTCTCTCTCTCTCTCTCTGAATTTACTTTTCCCACTCACTCTTTCTTTTTTAATTTATATAACTTTCTCTTTGCTTCTCTCCCCCTCTCCCCCTTCTCTCTCGTTCTTTGTCTTAAGTCTTCCCCGCCTCTCACCCCTCCCCTCCCCCCACCTTAGGCCTGATCAGCAGTCAGTTATACCGTCACCGCTCCTTCGTATATCGTGTGCAGGCAACATTTACCACACACACTTAGGTAGGATGTATGGAAAGCTAAATTTTTTTTATATTTATAATTGTATTTCTCATTATGTGCCAAGTTCAAATAGAGAACACCAGACCAATATTCGTAATTGTTATTAGAGTGACCGTTCCACTTCACATAGCTGGGTAGCTGGGCTTATAAACTGCATACACACCGCTCGCTGGTGCAGTGGTAACGTTCCCTCTTGCCAACTGGTGGACGGGAGTTCGCGCCTCGCTCAGGTTGCGAACAGTTTCACTGACGAAGTGGGTGGTTACTGTCCCCCTTGAGCAAGGGGACGGGTGTGTGCGTGTGTGAAGGTCACACCCTTGCCCTTAGATCGGACTATATGAGCTCTCAGCTCCCTTCCGGGAGGGTAAAAGCTGACGATCACGACCATCAAGTGATCCTGACCGACCCGGTGGATTACACAACACACACACACACACACACACACACACATGACTCAAATTTTACACTGACAGCGTGGCGACTACAAATATAGTCATTCTAACAACTGGATATGCTGGCTCCAAACCTTCCCTGTCCCAGTCAAACTCCTCATTACATTTTTTTTTTTTTTTTTTTGTACTTCCAAGCAACTTTTTTTTTTTTTTTTTTTCAATTCTGGATCTTGAAAGAGTTAATGAAGGCTGTATCTTTACGCGAAGGAGAATATAAGAAAAACAACCAAGAAATAGATTAGAAAGACATTATAGTGTAGCTTCATACGCTAAGCATCAAACATTCTTCTTCAGTTCCTTTCTAGTTCCATTTTGATTCTTTAGTAGCTTTCTTCGTCACTTTAGCCTCGCTTTTTTTAGTCTCTAATTTTTCTTCAGCACTGGGCATTTAAATTTCCGTAACCATTTCAGCGTGAATTTATGTGTTATTCTTCATACCACTAGATGATTTTATTTAGTTTATGATTTTTTCTAGAGGGGTTAGATACAGCGTTCATTATACTCTCCACTACCAGAAACACACTGAACTGAATCATCTGTAGATAGAATAATGTACTTAAACATCATAGTGTGAGGTGATTAACCGAAAAAAATTCCTCCTAGTTTTCCTCTCCCATATTTTTAAGCAGTTTCTATTCAGTATATTGTCATAAAGCACTAAGACCAAATAAAGTATCATCAGGTGAATTTACAGATTTAAATACAATGAAGTCCCTCATAACTGGCCGAATTTACCTTCCACCTCCATACAGGCTTATACTTTCTGTGTTTCAAACAACTGTATTTCAATTATTCCTTCTCCCCATTCTTCCCGTATCTTTCTTATCACTGACAGACATTTATACATCACGTATCAACTAGAGCAAAGTGATGGTATGATAGAAATAGTGCTGTGATGGAGATGGAGGTGGTGATCGAGTGGATAAGTAACTGTGATATGCAATGTCGTGGGTTCTGATACGCTGCTGGAAGACTTAAATTTCACCATCTCCTTCCCTACTACGACATCTAGTTTATCTGTATATTCTACTTTCAGATGATTTAATTCAGGTTATGGGAGACTTCTTGTGGCGACGGGACTAATTTACTCTGTTAAAGCAACTTAACCCCCCCTCTCTCTCTCTCTCTCTGAACGTGTGTGTGTGTGTGTGTGTGTGTGTGTGTGTGTGTGTGTGTGTGTGTGTGTGTGTGTGTGTGTGTGTGTGTGTGTGTGTGTAAATTTGCAAATCATCATGCTCGTGGAGGTTGGTGACCGGGTAGGTAGACTGTTGGGACTAATCCTACCTCTATGGTTGGGAGGATAGGTGGGGTGGGTGGGCAAGGTGAACTGGCTGAGTGAGGTGGATGGGGTCAGTGGATGAGGTAGGTAGGCAGGATGGATGGGCAGGAAGAGTAGGTGCATGAGTTGGGTGGACGGATGGGGTGGGGTGGGTGGTTGGGGTCTTGTGGTGATGGGTGCGAGAGTGTGGATGGGTTGGCAAAGTGGGAGGGGTGCGGAGGTAAGTGGGCTGAATAGGTTGGGTGGGAGGACGGGATTGCGTCAATGTTGGGTGGGTTGGGTGAGTCGTGTACGCTATGGGATTTGGTGTCTGGGTTCATGGGAAGGCGGGGTAGGTGGATAATGGGACTCTAGGTCTATGGTGAGAAGAGGTTCATGGTAAGAATAGGTCCATGTGAGAATATAGGTCCTTGTGGAATATATCCCTGTAGAAATGGGCCGAAGTCGAAGCATAGCTGAACTGAGTAAAAATGGGTCCAAAGGGGGAAATTGGTTCATTGTAGAAAAATTGGTCCATGTGCTTATTTGGCATATCCCCAGTTTCATGAAAGAAAAGAGGAGAGGGGGAAAAATACTTCCATGAAGGGAAAACAGATAGAGTTGGAAAATCGGTGAGTGATGGAAGATAGGTCCATGGTAAAAATAGGTCCATGGGGGAAAATAAGTTCATTAAGAAATCAGGTCCATGGTGAAGATGGGTCCATGGAAAAAAAGAGGTCCATGGAAAGAATAAGTCAGTGGGGAAAGGTTGGTCTAAACACAAAATATCTGCACTGTCGAAAACAGATCCAGTGGGCAAAATAGGTCCATGTGGTAACGTAGGTCCAAAGGGGAAAAATAACTGACCAATGGAGGAAATTTTCTGAATGCCCGAGCAAGTCCTTCGGGGAAAACAGGTGGGTGGTATTCACCCAGGGGTTGTTGCCAGAGACGAAATTATACGCTAGTGAAAGTTTCATCCACTTCCCAAACTTAAAAACAAGGTCGAGAAGTAATACGAATGAATATAAAAAGGCGTCAGTACAAATTAATTAAAGTTTTCGCTCTTTTTCAGTAACCATTCCATTCTGATGACGTAATTTATATTTGATCCCCACCACTTTCAGAGGATTATATCAAGTTTGGCAGTGACTTTCGAAATTCACAATAGCTATTATCATTGTTAAATACAAATGTTAGATAGTAAAAAGAAAAATGGAAAAGAAAATACGTTAGTGGCCCGTAGGAATTAAAGTATTCCGACATTTCAAATAAGCAGTTGATTACATTAGTTGTTACCCCAGTGCATCATGAATTCCTTCCGAGGCGGGGAGGAAACCGTTAGTGTATTAGTTACCACATCCAGCTCGTCACTAGCAGGACTCAAGTTTGATTCTCAGGTATGTCAAACTGGTGGAGTCAGTCTGCCTTCCTCGTGTCCATGTTCACCCAGTAGTACTAAGAGGGACGAGGACGTAAACTACCTCCTGCAAATCATGTTCTTTGGAAATACAAGACAGCTCAGTGGCTTTACTTGCCTTCATGGCCCTCGTGAAGTAAATAAGCATATATTTAAGCCCTTTTGCGGTCCATAATGTCTATCCGGTGTTAGTTCTGAAGTGGTGACAGGTGATGCGGAGTGGTAGTTTCTGTAGGAGTGTATACTGTCCTGTTTCATAATCGGTATATCGTGGCCTAGGCGCAGAGTCAGATATTTTGAAAGTGTTTTCTTCTCACAGTCATAAATTTTTCCATTGTGTTGTCTTCAAAACCTTCATTCCTTAGACTCTAACCTCAGGAATTTTCACTTCTCTCTCTCTCTCTCTCTCTCTCTCTCTCTCTCTCTCTCTTATTCCAGCTTTACTTCTCTCCAGCCTGCACCCCTCTGTTTTAAAAGTAATTCCGCTGATCAAACTGCCAGCTAACCATTTCCGTGATACAAAGGCCGGTGTTTGTCAGGCCAGGACGAAGGACGAATTTTCCATTGGCCAGCGCTCGAATTTTGATCCATAATTCACAGGACAGTTTCTGGCTGTTATTCCACGTCTAAAGTTTTGCTTGAAAAAAAATAGATGTTAATAAAGGAAGGTAGTTGGTGGGTTTTTAGAAGAGATAGAATATTGGGGAAAGAAAAATTGGAGAATGAGAGAGAGAGAGAGAGAGAGAGAGTGGCAGCAAACAGGGACAGACACTACTTTCATGGCTGTGCATAACGTCCTTCTTCTACACAGTTCTTTATTTCTCTCTCTCTCTCTCTCTCTCACTTCTTTGCATTTTCCGCATTCGTTTTCACATCTAATTTCTATTTCTTCTTAATTTTTCCCTTCCTTCTTTCTATTTCTGATATTTCTTATTTCTTTTTGGTATCACCTTACGTGTTTTTCCTTCATATCCTCTATTAAGTCGTTTTCCTTTTTTTTTCCTCTTCTTGCCCTTTTTTCCTTTCTTCATCTTTCCTCTTCCTCCTCTTTTTCCTTTCTATGTTTCACCTGCCTCCTCTTTCCGTTCCCATCTTCCTCTTTCTCTTCCTCCTCGTCCTCTTTCAACTAAGCCTTGCTCTTTCCCTTTATCCCTTCTTTCGTCTTCCTGTCCTCACAGTGTCGCCAGAACAAGAGAAAAACCCAACTACACCACTGGCACACCAATATCACCAACACCAGAATAAAACAACAAAATATAAATACAATGACGTATTATGGAGAATGCAGGTGTAAAAAGGTACAGATATAACGAGAAATCAATTATAACTGGATATGAAAAATAATTACATCCTCATTAACCTTTGCCCCTTCAATGTGATGTGTTTTGTATTTCCTGCCGTTACCAGACAAGTTCAGTGAGCTTGGCAGAAACATTTTGAAGTAGTGGGGTAGTCTATTCAGCATTCAAGGTAATCTAGTACACCTTCAGTACGAATGTTTATATTTGCTAAGTCTGGAGGTGTAGACCATTATCCTTAACGTGAACCAGATTATTGTCTTTGAAGCTTATTCCAGGTAACTCAAAGACAAAATTGGACAATACTATGGTAATACATCTTTTGCATACTAACTCTCCGTTTTCCAGTGTTAATCTCATTTTGCACCTCAGATTTCAAGATGAAGGAATACCACATTTTGGTCAAAGTCAAAAGCGAAAAGTAAAAGCACTGTGGTATGGCAACAGTCACCCTATCATAAACAATGAATCATAGGTAAAAAAAAAAAAATGAAATGTGTTACTATAGCTACAATATATTACTAGCATCGTGTGCGACCTAAATCTCCATGTTTGTCAGAGAGAGAGAGAGAAAGAGAGAGAGGGTGGGTTGGGGGGGAAGTGAGGATGTTTTCAAACTAATCGTGTTTTTATTTTCGCTCAGTCCTGCCGATAAGCTTTAAACCTGCCCGAAAAAAATCAGAACGAAAGTGTAGGTAGGGCGGCTGGGGTTTCTGGGATGAATATTTACATTTATTTTCGAATTCAGATACAGGCATTTGTTCCAGAAGGGGGCTGGGAGGTCTCTGTATCTGTCTGTCTGATTGCCTGGCGGTTTGTCTCTCCAAATATTTTTCATTTTTTTTCTTCTATCTTCCTCTCTGTCTTTTCCTCTGTTTTTATTTGTACCTCCCTTCCTCGCCATTCTGATAGCTGTCTGTCTATCTGCATTTGTCTACGTTTATTTCATCACTTCATACTACACACTTCTACCTGTCCGTCAGTCTATGTCAGTCTGTGTGTGTGTGTGTGTGTGTGTGTGTGTGTGTGTGTGTGTGTGTGTGTGTGTGTGTGTGTGTGTGTGTACTGATTTTATAGCAACAAGGTGGCGAAAGGGCTGTTTTATAGTTATTAATATAAATGGTGGTAACTTGAGAATATTGCATAATATTATGGTAATACTGCAGTAATGCAGCTTAGTCATTGATGTACAGTAGTGTTGTACATGGGTGATGAAAATCTAGCATATATTGGTGGCAGTTTTATAGCTGTAGGTGTGTGTGGTGCCATTATTTTAATGGTAGCGGTATTTTAGTGGCGGCAGTATTATAGTCGTAGGTGTGAGTGGTTGCAGTATTTTAGTAATGCTATTATTATAGTGGTGACAGTATTATACTGGAGGGTGTACAAGGTTCCTGTATTTTAGTAGTGCAAGAATTATTGTGGTGGTGTTATACGAGTAGGTGTGAGTTGTGCCAATGTTAAAGTGGTGGTAGTAGTGGAGTGGTATGTGTAAATGGTTCCACTATATTAGTAGAGTTAGTATTACAGTGGTGACAGTATTATAGTGGTGGGTGTGAGTTGTTCCATTAACAATCCTGCTATGCAGAATGGTATCAATTTCGGTAATTCGCCCAATATCGTTGCGCAAGATTCAGTCTGTGTGTGTGTGTGTGTGTGTGTGTGTGTGCACCTTAATTCCTCCTAGACTATAAGATGGTAATCAAACTTCCTATGTGTGTTCATCTGGTTACTCCGAAGGTCTTCCACAGTACTTATATACAATTTTCGAAGCAAATATATATATAAATATATATATATATATATATATATATATATATATATATATATATATATATATATATATATATAAATATATATATATATATATATATATATATATATATATATATATATATATATATATATATATATATATATATATATATATATATATATATATATATATAATATATATATATATATATATATATATATATATATATATATATATATATATATATATATATATATATATATATATATATTGGGGGGGGTGTCAGCTCCCTCAGCTAATTAAAAATACTCTGAAATAATGAAATCAAGGGTGGTATGGTTTTGAGATCTTAATCCATGTTATCTAATGGAATATCATCTGTA
>NC_137033.1:6489305-6596805 GCF_032717465.1 Coenobita brevimanus | reverse complement strand
TCCAAGTCACTCTTGTATGACTTTCCTGATAGCCAAACGAAAGCTATACACCTCTTTCCGAAGTTCACTCACATTCACCACTTCTTCTTCAACCGTATACTGTAGTTCTTACTTTTATTAAAGCCACTGGAAATTTTAACAACAGACTCAAGGAAGAAATTATCTGATATCCCACTAGTTGCATTCCTAAGGACATTCACATCAAGCAACGTTTTGTTCGCATGCTTATTCTTCAAGACAGTTCATCAGTGTCCGCTGTATAGCCACTTCATCAACTTTGTTGCTTATGGATATATCTCTTCTGAAACAACGAGTACCCGGTAATCATTTCTTTTTTCGAACAACTCTGCAAGCAGCACTGCAGCCTTATTGACCCCAGCCACCTCATTCTGCTTTATTACTCTTTCTACTACATCATTTCCTGCCCTTACATTCTAATCCCCACTATCATTGCCTTCTCCTCTCCTTAAAACCACCCACATTCTCTCCTTAAGGTCTCCTCAAATGCTTCTTTTCATCATTTTTCTTAATATGTATCGAGGCTCACTCATTTGCCTCTTGAAAATAGTTCATGCAGTTACAACTTTTCTCTTCAGTTGCTCAGGTCAGAAGTGTTTCGCGAGCTTTGTTGATGTACCAGGTGTGGTGATAGGCTTATCTCAGTGTTGTGATACTACTTACCTGGTGTTGTGTTGGTGTTATCTAGTGTTATGAGTGTTTAGGCTGCAGTGTGTTTTGTTAGTGTTCATTACAGTCGTGACGGTATTAGCCAGTGGTATGAATGTGTTACACATTTTTATGTAAGTAGTTACTCAGTGTTGTTACAGTATCTAAAATAGCTTCTTCTCATGTGTTGGATGGCTCTCCTGCTGTGTTCGAGACGCGCTGTCTTGAGATGAAAGATGAGCTCCTGAAATTGAAGCACGTGATTCATATACTCAAGAGGAAAAAACAGAGTTGAGAGAATTGCTGGAGGAGTTATTGGGGAAAGAGAGAATGAAAGGCTGAAGACTGGACACATGCTCGTAAGAAAGCAACCAAGTTCACCGTTTAGAAAAGGAAGAGGATGTTACAAGTAACCGTCCTGTCATTGTGTTATGTGACTATTATGTGGAAAGGGAGGGGAGAGTTGTAGGTGAGGTGGAGAGTGAAGGGTTAGGTGGAAATGGTAGTCAGGCTGTTGCTGGTACTTTCCATCAGGCAGCTGGAACGATGCAAAGCAAAGGATAGAAAAATTTTTGTGACACTTATTATATTGCTGAAATTATGCGGAGCAAATTACAATATTCTAATGGGACTATTAAACACCTCTGAGGTGAAGGCCTGGTAACTATCTCATCACTGCAGGTCAGATGTTGTGACGCTTCCTTTTGGCATCCCACACCTCAGCCTATTGGAATTCCTATAGCCTGGTCGATCTCATCTGAGAAGGAAAGAGCCTTAAGCTTTTGGAAGCTGACAGCTGATTGGTTGTCCGAGTCCATTCATCAGTAACGATGTATTTTAAATAGTTTTTACTGTACTCGTAAGGGCTACAGTAACCGTTTCTTACGATAGGATTGCTCAGATAAATAGGCAATAAACTTATAAGTATTGTTATTTGCACAGATTAAAAAAAAAAAAAAAACTGCAAATCGTCAGAGGGCCTAGGTACATTTGAAATTTGAAATTCTCCAGTCAAATCAACATATTGTCGTAATAATGATATAGAACCTACCTCAATTTGCCTGAACACCGAAAAAAAAAAAAAATCAAGGAACTCGTAAAGCTTTGTGAAAGTGTTGATTCGGCAGAACTGAAAATTTCTCACGTGTCTAGGCCACCTGATGGAATTTGTAAGGAATGATTTTAAAATTAATATATGCCAATAACTATATATGTAAATATTTATTATGCAATCATGGTCAGAAACAGTTATTGTAACACTTATAATAAAAATCCTAAATACATAGTTAATAATGAATACACTGAGAACCAAATCAGCTGCCAACCTTGAAAAGCGTAAGGCTCTTCTATGATGAGATCGAACAGGCTATACTGTAGGTACTCGGGGTTAGGTACCAAACAGGAAGCTATACACTTTTCATTAAGCATGGGTCTCTCTGGGTCCAGGGTGGGGAATGTGTTAGCAGACTTAGTAACATTATTTGAAATGGTGAAAATAAACCCACTTTTTGTCTCAGTCCACGATGCTGCTAGGGGTAGGAATGGGGTACTGTAACAAAAGTGCGAACAATGTTAAATACGGTTAGGAAGAAAGGGTTAGATCCCTGTTGTACTTAATTCTTGGTCGAATGGCTTGGCAGGAAACGGTTGACGTGGACATTTTACTTTAAATGCCGTTTGAACAAATATCACAAAGATAATGCAGTGTCATTCATTATCAAATAAAACTGATTCTACGGACAAAACGCCGTGAACAGCTGGGATGGAACTTTGAGTAGAGACGAGTTACAGCCTGAATTGGGTCAGTAGATTTTTTTGTTTTGTTTTTGAGGAGGCAGTTAGCAGTCAGTCAAGTGTAATGAATTCATCCAGGGTACATTAGCATCTGATAATAAAGAGACGTGCAGAAGCAAAAATGCTGAAATTCTTATATTCATATAATCACTTAGCAGCAAAGCCTCCAGCAAGTTAAGATGTGGCAGAAATAAGTGTTAGAAAGAAAATATTAACACTGGTAGAGAACACTCTTTTCTACATACAGGTAAAAGTGAGAGAGAGAGAGAGAGAGAGAGAGAGAGAGAGAGAGAGAGAGAGAGAGAGAGAGAATTTACAGGTGAGAACTTGGCTAGTTCTGATCCAGTGACGTATTGTCAGTTTACTCTGGGTACATCCCAGTGATTTTTTCCTCAGCTTAAGAAACATCTGTGATGAATAAAATCGTCCGGAAATAGTAAGATAAAACTAAATATCGCGTCATCTGATTTGAGGGTTCAGTGTGTTATAGAAATATTAGGGAAAGTGAGGTCGGGGGTGACAGCATAGCTCAGGTCAACGACAACTTAAGGTCACGTCAGGTCAGGTCAGATCACAAGTGAGTGTTCAGTTAATTGGAAGGGCAATAGTTTAGTCAAAGTAATCCATAGAGACACGGACAAACATATCACTTCAAACGCGTTCAGAATGATTGATTCTAACACAGACCAATTAATTGACAGGTTCAAATTCATCATGCATCAAAGAAAACGCCATATAAAAGAAAAAACGGTCGTGGAACAGTTAAATAAGCAGCACTGTGTTCTATTTAGGGAAGTACAGAGGGATATGACGAAAGTAAAGGGGGGTTACAACACTAAAATTGACAGTGAGCTGACAGAATATCAAAAAATACCAAACATGAAATAAATGCAGAATAGAACCCGTTTAGACAGGGCTTCGTGATGGAAACATCACCAGGGAGGCTGAAAATCGTGCTCTGCTTTTAACAAACATTGGTCAGTATTTAATAAAGAATTTGTAGTTATCATCACTCACAGAACAGCTGTTTACAATGATACACAGACAGAGATCTTCGTAAAATAAATGTTAGTAAAAAAAACATTCCTCAGAATTCTTATAGTGCAGACAAAGTTCTTCCCAGAATTTTAAAGACATCCAAGAACAGATTATGCTATACACCTGCGTTAGTTAATTATTCTTTATGCTTGTGAGTAACTCCAAATTAATGGAAAATGGCGAACATCTTACCTATTTATTAGGAAGAGGATAATTAATATACCTAATTGTTTTCTCTCTGTATATATATATATATATATATATATATATATATATATATATATATATATATATATATATATTGAGCCTCAGTGGTAAAGTGTGCGTTTTCGTACACTGAAGAACGAGGGTTCGCGCCCCGCCAAGATAATAAACTTTGGGAGCGTTCTTCTGGACACGTACTACTTTGGCGGACATCAGGGGTGCTGTGGTTGAACTAGTGTCGCATACTATATAAAGTATGCTTGTACCCAGTCGGCTTGCACGGTTCACAGACTACACACACACATCCAAAGCCACTCCAACACTACAGTTACACTTACAAGCACTTCTCACCCTACATACAGTATCTACCAGACAGCCTAAGCCACTTCGTAGAGATACATTGGCTGTATCGTTCCCACTTCGGTCGGGATAGGCCGGTCCTGCAGTGGACACTCTAACAGCTGATGAGATGAGATATATAATTATAATTCCAGTAGGTGTTGAATCGCGTTAAATTCTACCTACACCAGCAACGTGCCAAACATTCTCTACTAGTATCAATGTTGTACATATTAACGTGCACCACATTATATATATCTGCGTAATGTTATTATCAGTTCTTCGTCCCAGTTTAATTTTCAGTCTTCATTGGTAAATGCCTGATCCCCTATTTCGTGTCATAAGCGGAAACGAGGTCATTGTCTACAGTAGGTCTACCTATCTATCTATCCATCTATCTATGTATATATATACTATGTATGTATATGTTTACGCTTATATTTTTATATGGTTTAAGCTTAAAATATTTTGCTTAGTTTTAAGTCCGTGTTTTAAATGAGTAAGAAATATTTTATCGGATGAAAACGATGCCTTAAATTATGCAAACTCATACACTGACTGATAATTCTGAAAGGTTTTAACATTAAGGACACAGAAAGTCACTGTCAGTTGGCTCTTATGCTTCCTATAAGACGTAATAGGCTTAAACTATGACGCTATGTCGTTAACCGTAGCAGCATTAAGCATTTTGCAATAGTCTTATTACGCCCGCACGTGTGGGTGTTACGTCATATTTTATTTTTCTGCTTTTTGTCTGTTAGGAAGGTTACTGAACCCTACTTAATGGCATTGTACCAAATTGGAATAAAGATTGTGGAATATCAGAGGAACAGGGGACTATTTTTTTGGGCTGAAATTGGCATGCGTCATAAGCCAAGGGCAAGGTCAACTAAAAAAAGTATTAACCTGAATTTGATCAGACTTGGTAGAAGGGTTGGGGGACAGGAAAGAGTGATGAAATTCAGTTTCGAGAACAATCGATCAGAGTTAAAGCTCACAGGGCAAGGTACAAAATTAGGCCCTTTAACTTAGGTATGAATGGATTTGGACCAAACTTTGATAAAGGATTTAAAGGTAGTCAAATATGGAAGTATTATCTCTTCAGGACAACAGGTCAAATATCAAGGTCATAGGGTAAGGTAACTTACTTAAACTCTGTTGATCCGATTTGAAACAAAGTTGGTGGGTAGGTTGCAGGTCAGGTAAGGACGAAGTAAATCGGTCCTAAGGCTCTTCCACACCACCAGTTGTCACCCATCGTGTTCGAACACGCTGGTCGTCAGTTTCGATGCATGGTAACTAATCACGCTTTTAGCAGATCAGAAGTGAAGGAAGTGCTTCAATTCATAACGCCTGCATGATCATTTTTCAAAGAGTTTCTTTACCATACTACAAAACAACAGATGGCCATTGGTCGTGTGAACTGACCTTTTTGCCAAAGGTAGTGCGTGGATATTGCACTGTTATAGTGTTACCTTAGAAAATTGTTGCCGTTTTCACACATTCTAGTAACGATAATGGCTATATAGTCATTTTAATCAAAATTACGTCGTTGCCTTACAGCTTGTCCAATAATTTTCATACAACTTTATTTCTCTCTCTCTCTCTCTCTCTCTCTCTCTCTCTCTCTCTCTCTCTCTCAGAAAGACAGATCACTCAGTTCCTGGAAACTCTTCAGCACGATTATACACAGGGTAAATCTCGGGAAGTTTTGATCTCCATTATGTATGATTGCACGGTTCTCTCCGTGTGTACTCGTATAAACGCTAGGAAGGGGATTTTCTGATTTTTACAGCGATCTTTAAGTTGACAGACTTGCAGTGGTAAATGAATATTGGCAGTATTACTGATGTGACGAGAATTGTGGCAATATTAAAGATACACAACAATAGGATAAAATAGTGGATCTGAATGGCGGGATTTTAGCTGTGGTGATTTAACCGATGGCTGTAGTATAGTAACTGGGTAACAAGAGAGCACCATTACAGTGATGGAATACTGATTAGTAGTTGTATTGCTATAATGAATGGTGACTGTATTCTAGTGGCAGACTGGAGTGGAAGCAATTATGAACTGAAATTAAACATTTGCCTGACGGAATTGTATGATGGCATATCAGAATCCTCTAATATGATGATAATTGAATTGATATATATTTAAACGTGATTTAAATTTTCCTTATACGTTATCTCATCAAGAACATTATATTCCTTTTGAATGTTTCTTCAAGTTTATTTTTTTATCAACTTTTTTGGGGGACTTAAGGCAAAAGTAATAAGAGGAACAACATTTCCTTCTTATCCTTTTCTCTAACTCCAGACATCTGTAAGAAGGATATCCTGATTACCTATCATGACATATTGGAGGCGATACAGTTTTATGCTCATGTGTGTATATACTGTATACAGACACACACACACACACACACACACACACACACACATATATATATATATATATATATATATATATATATATATATATATATATATATATATATATATATATATATACTCGTTTATATGTGTGTGTGTGTGTGTGTGTGTGTGTGTGTGTGTGTGTGTGTGTGTAATACGATGTAATTATGCTTTTTTTTTTGTCAGTTGGGAGGGCTCACCATCAGCTCGTTCACTGTAGTGCAACCTTCAGATGACAACAATGACAGCCAAAGAAACTGTTCTTGTAATCCAGGAAACTGTTGACTAAGTGGGTGATAACAGTATAACCTACATGAAGCCTGGCTATCTAGTCACTTTGAGGAGTTCTTAGAGGATGGGGCCTGTAAGGGTTTCCACCTGAGGGAAGGTTGTGGTTTATCGTTCACGTAATGCCAAACAAGCAAGAACGAGGCAGGTCACTCCTGCTCCAGATGTTGAAACTCAGAAACTTAGCGCTGGAACATGACGCTCCTGATAGGGAACAGGAAAAGAAATAAACAGAAACAGAAAAAGAAATTGCTGATTTTGTTTAACTGTGTCGCATCTCTCTCTCTCTCTCTCTCTCTCTCTCTCTCTCTCTCTCTCTCTCTCTCTCTCTCTCCAGGCACTCTTGCAGTTCTTGGTAAATCCTTTCCTCTCCTCCCCCCCTCGTTTTTCTTCCCTCTCCCCAGTCCCTTCCATTCTCTCATTCGTTATTTTCCCTCCTTTTTCCTGTCCTTTCTTTTTTCCCCTTTTCTTCTGTCACTTTCCTTGTCTCCACTCTATCTCGTCTCCTATCCTCGTCTTCTCTTTCTCTCCTATTCCCTTGACTAAATCTCATTTTCTCCTTTCTCCTCACTACAACCCCACTCTCTTCTCAGTTCCTTCTCGTCTGTTGTTCCCATCTCTCCTCTCCCCTCTCGTCTGTACCTCTCTACTCACTCATCCATCAGCTCTCTATTTTTGCAATCCTCTTCTTTCTTTCCTTGATCTTCTATCTACCCCTTACCTCTTCCTTTTATATTTTGTTTCTTTCCTTCTTTCAGTTCCCTTTTACCTTTCTCCTGCTCCCATTTCTCTCAACGATTCCTTGTTTTCATCGTCCCTTTCTCTTCTCGCCTTTTATCAGTCATTCCAGTTCTTCCCTATTTCCTCTCTACTCCACTCTCTCTTTTCCCATCTTGTTTCTCCCCCATCACCATATCGTCTTTTCCCTCGGTTTTCGACTGTTTGCATCTCTTCTTCCCTATTTCATCTCTCGTTCTTTCCCTCCTGCCTTCTTTCTTCTTATTTCATCTGTTCTTTTTATTCATTTTTCTCATTCCTTCAGATCTATCATCCGTGTCTCATCTATCATCTCTCTCTTCGCCCATTTTTTTTCTTCCTTCTCCATTCTACCATTCCTCTTTCCCCTCTCTTGCCCACTCTCTCACTAAGCCCCAGCCCCCATCCGGTCTTAAATGCTTTTCCCTTCACCCAGTATCTGCTCCTCGCATTCACCACCCCAGTCATACCCTTTGCCTCACACCATCCTCTTTCCTCACACCACCCCTCCCTGTCCATTTCCTCTTTTTCCCCTCTTCTTTCAATCCTCCCTCCCTTCCTTCTTGCTTCTTTATTTTGTCATCTTTTAATCCATCATTTTCCCCCTTCTACCTCCCTTTCTTTTCCTCATTTATCTCCCCATTTTCTTATTTCTCTTTTCCATCACACTGTCTCCCTCAGGTCCTAAATGTCTGTCCCTCATGTTAGCCACTTCACTCAGACCCTGCCCTCAGACAAAACTCTCTCCCAATTCACCTCATTTCTCTCACTCTCCTCTCTCCTACTTCTCCCATTTCCTTTTCCCTCCGCATCTCTACCTTCCTTCTCCCCTTTTTCTTCCATCTTTTCTATTCACCCTACCTCTCTCACTCTGTCTGTCTCTTATATCTTTGTTCTTCCTTCTTCTTTCAGCGATTTATCTTCCTTACCTCATTCTTCCGTCTCTAGGTCTCAGTCCATTTCTTCTCCTTTCTTCCTTGACCTTACCCGTTTGCCTCCTCTCCAGTCACCCCAACCTTCTCTCTCTCTCTCTCTCTCCTTCCCTCAGACCTTTTTCTTTCTTCTGCTTCTCTCCCCACTCCTCTCTGTTCTGTCCCTTTCCTTCTATCACACTTCTCTTTCATCGCTTTGCTTTTTTCTCCTTTGCATGTACTATTAGCTCTTCAGTTCATTCTTCTTTTACTTCCCTTAACCCGCCCCTCTCTCTCCCCCCCCATGTTCTTCCTTCCCTTCACCCACCGCTATCCCTTCTTCCTTTCTCCTCTCCCCGCTTCCCTCCCGTCCCCCACTTTCCTTCTCTTCAGCAGACACGACTCTCTTCCCCTTTTCTTCAAACCTCCCTGCCTTACATCTCTTTGCTTCACTCACCTTTCTTCCACACCACTCTTTTATATGTTTCTCCTACCTACTGTCTTCTGTTTCTTTTCTTTTCCCCTTCACCGACCCTACACTTCTTCATTCCTTTCCTCTCTCCTCCTTTAATACCATCACCATCCTCGCTTCCGTCCCACTGCTCCCTTCTCCTTTCATCCCACCCATATTTTTTCCATCTCTCTATTCCTCTCTCCTATCCTTTTTCCTCGCCTCTCTCTCTTCCCATTCTCTCCTCCACCTTGTTTCACCCCACCTCTTTTCTCCTCATCCCTTTATCGTGTTCCTTTCATTTCATTTCTCTCTGTTCCTTTCATCCTTCTCCTCCCTCCTCCAACACCTTGCCCCCTCCCCCAGCATTCTTCTCCTTTTCCTTCGTCCCTCACCCCATCCTTCTCTATCCTTTATTATTCTAGCCTCCTCTCAACCCGTTTCCTTATTTTATCTTTCTCTTCGTCCATCCTTTCTTTTTTTTCCATCTCTCAACTTTCCACTCCTTTCTCTCCATCTCCCTCTTTCTCACCCGTTTCTCTTCCTTCAGTCTCATTCCCTCCCCCCCCTCTCTCTCTCTTTCTTTCTCTCTCTCTCTCTCTCTCTCTCTCTCTCTCTCTCTCTCTCTCTCTCTCTCTCTCTCTCTCTCTCTCTCTCATCCAGCTCTTTCCTTCCCCTTCTTCCACTCACCAATCACTTACATAACTCTGCCTCCCTTTCCATTCTTCTCACCTCCTTACTTTTCATCAGCTAGCAATCATTTCTTTGACCTCACTCCCCTCTCTTCCATAAGTCTCGTTTCCCTTATTTTAATCCTTTTCTCCTCTGTTCCTTACTTCTTTTTAACTGCAACCTCTTTTATCCTTCCCTCCTCTCCCGTCTCTTTTCCTCCTGCCCCTGGGTTTTCATTTCTTCTTCCGTCTTCTTTTATCCTTTGTCTCGATGTCATCCTTCTCCTCCCCTGTCCTTTCACTCCGCCCACTCCCTCTCTAACTTTGCTCCACCCCTCTTCCGTTGCCGATCCTCGTATGGACATTTTCTTTTTACAAATCAGCCGCTTTTATAGGAGACTGTATTTTTTTCTTCTTGCAACTTTCAGCCGATATTATTCAGCTTGGAGAGAGAAATCAGGTTGTGGAAGTGTTAATGGAGAATGAGTCTAACCCCATTACAGTACAACTGCTTTTTTCAAGCTCATCTGCAACTAACAAGAAAAAAAAAATGAAAACAGACGTCACCGAAGTATGGGGAGTAAATTGTTAAATTTCATAATTCTCTCGCACACCTCTCTCATCATACAAAGTTCTCTTATATGAGCATTAATCGTTTCTCTCTCTCTCTCTCTCTCTCTCTCTCTCTCTCTCTCTCTCTCTTTCTCTACACATCATTATCATCGTCGTTAGACATTGCAAGTCCACCGCTGAACAAAGGCCTCCCCCAGCCTTCTTCATGAATTGCCAGATTTTGCCTGCAAACTTCATTATCTCATCTCTCTACCTCCTGTCTGGCCTTTTTCTGCTTCGCTTGCAGTTTCTAGAGATACTTCTGGCACCGGTATTTTCATTTCTGTTTGTGTACGGATTAGTTTCTATTCCACTGACTTGTCAGTTTCTAGGTCTCACATCTGAATGTCATTGCTGGTATTATGCATTCGTTATAAAGTTTGCATATTTTTGTTTCATACCTATTTTTAAGCTGCTTTGCTGTATGTTTACCGAGAGCTTTCCACCCAGTTATAATTATCTGTTTATTTCTTTTTCGTGGTGTTTAATTATACTCCTCAACCTCTCAAAGAATCACTTCACCTATTTTGATACCTCTCTTTGGTGTAGTTAGAATAAACAGTATTTTAAGTTTTCCTTCGGTTCATCATTAGCCCTGATTTGAAACTCTCTATGTTTAGGTCATTTTGCATTTCGTGCAATGTCTCTGCTGTTTCTGAGATTAGGACTGTGTCGTCTGCAACTCTTGAATGGTTTTAGTTTTCTTCATTTATGGTTATTCTTTTGTCCTCCCATTCAAGTTTTCTGAAAATGCTTCAAGGTATGCTGTAAATAATTTTAGTTAAACCATATCGCCCTGAAGTATGCCCTTCATAAATTTAATTTTTTCTATGTATGTAACTTAACTATAGCAGTTCAGTGTCTGTACCTCACGGTGCCGCCACACTTGCCCTCGAACACTATCAGAAACATTGCTCGTTACATGTTAGATTCATACCTCGAACATATTAGCAACATGTCACAGACATGTTATGGGCAATGTCACGAGCATGGTTTTCGAGAAAGTCACTGACATGTTCGAAACAAAGGAGACGCAGTCGTGTGGTCCAGACTTGCGAGACGTAGTACCCAGCAACATGGCGATGAGGGACACCTTACTTGTCACAGCCGCAACGGTTGTATTATGTGCACAGCAGGGAAAAAGTATACGTGCTCGTCTGCGATTTTGCGTGCGTCCATCACGTAAGGCAAATCTCTATGGTGATGGACATCATTTTGTAAATGACCTCGTTTGAGATGACATTGGACTGCTACCGGTGCAAATGGGGGATACTTCAGAATTCTGTAATTTCATTAGGATGTCAAAGACAGATTCTGAAATGACACCACGGTCGCAGGTAATGGTCTGCTGTTATATTAGATTCATGTCCGCAGCTCAAAGCCTCGTCCACACCAGTGCTACCAACATGATTCCAGTAGAGTCGCCAACATGTTCGAGACACTTGTGTTTCAAACATATCTGTAACATTGTTCCGGGCACAGTTTGGAACATGTTGCTAACACATGTTTCGGTCAAGTGTGGCCGCACCCTTGTATGTTTTTAAACTGCTTTAAAATGTTCTCGCGTATTCCTTATTCTCACAGTGAATTAATAATTCCTATGTCCTCCACTGAGTCAATAATCTTTTCATAACCGACAAAACCTAAGTACTGTACAATAGTTTATAACAGACCGTAGTTTTCTCAGTGAACCGATTCACTCTGTTTAATTGACCAGTGGTCAAATACCCGCTTCGGAATCCTGCCTGCTCACCTGGCTGGTTTTACTCCAAATTTTCTATTTTGTTCTTAGGAAGATTTGCGATGAATTTGTAATTAACTAGCAATAAACTATCAGGTAAATAGTTACTACAATATTTAGACTCGCCTTACTTTTAAAGCTAAATACCTATTGCATTATACCATGTTCTACAAAATTCTTCTTTATACAATGGAAAGTAAGTCGTCAAGTCGGTTTTTTACTTTTACTCCTGAATCCGAGAGTAAAATAAGTTACTGTTCCATCTACTCCTCGGGCATTTCCTCTTTGCATGCTTTTCAAAGAAATTATTACTTATCTGGTGTTACTTCTGCTATATTAATTTTGGGAACTGAAAAGTCAGCTGTTGCTACAATTGCCTATGATGCATACCTCTTTGTAAAACTCTTCATTTCTTTCTGCCATCTTTGCACTTGAAGACATCATCATTTTGTCTTTCAGTGATCTTATCTGTTGCTTTCCTAGTCCCTTTTTACTTCGGACCTGTTTCAGACTTTCTCCTTTTTCTATTGCTTCTTTAATCTCATCCGTGTTTCTCTTGCTTTTCTTCTCTGTCTTTTAATGATAACCTTATTTAATTCTCCTCTTTCTGTTTCCTCATTCTTTGGTTTTACATTAATATCCTTTCTGCTTTCCATGAACTCGAGGGTCGTTTCGGAATACATGTTGGCTCTGGTTTTATTAGCATTCCCTACTACCACTGCTGATTCTCTTATCATGTACCATATCTGATAACCAGCTTAGTAGAAAGTCTTTTAAAATGATAAAAATATTAAACGCTTATTTTTTTTTTCCTTTACACTATGTTTTTATCATTAAATTAATATTCCCATTGCACACACCATACGTTCCTTCAAATTCTACATAGTTTTCCTTGCCCAAGGCTACTATAACACGATGAAGGGCCATGCGAAGGGGTACTATGAGACTCCCCGCAGATTCCAGTACTATGCTGTGGTAATCCTCTTCCGTTCACCTGGTTACGCTCTCCCTTTCGTGCGTTAAGATTACCAAAAGATACAGATAGGGCAGGGTGAACGCCTGCCAACAGTTTAAGCCACTGGCGCCCAGTGTCCTCTACAAAAGGACGGAACTTGGCATTTTCAAAATGTAATAAAGAAGAGAACCCCCGGGTAGGAACCTATGAGCTTAGCGACTATGAGACGATAGGCGGAGGCAAGTACGCTTAGTACCTTTCCAGCAAACTCCCTTGCACATAAACTCTGGGCACTAATGGGTTAAGACTATGGGCTGCAGTACTTTTAAACTGTGGGCAGGCGTTCACCTTGCCCTATCCATATCTCTTGGTAAACTTAAAGCACGAAAGGGAGAGCGTTCCACGGTGAACAGGAGAGTATTACTCCAGCGTAGTACTGGAATCCACGGGGAATCTCATAGCACCGCTTTACATGCCCCTTCATCATATTATAGTAGCCTTGTGCAAAGAAACCTGTGTAGAAGTTGAAGGACCCTTTGGTGTGTGTGATGGAAATTTTAATTTAATAATAAAACATCGCGTAAAGATAAAAATAAGCGTTTAATGTTTTTATCATTTTAAAAGGCTTCACCGCTTCTCTGGAGATGGTTAATTTACTACGAGACGAAAACAAAGATGAGATAATGTATCCACTTCCATTATATTTTTTCAGTATTTCTACCAAGTTGTATATCAGATATGGTGCATGATACTTTTGTAAATAGTCTGAGTAGTTCATGAAATTATTCTTACAGTAAATAATGGCCGAGCACTACTTAAACGGACAAATCGTGCACAGCCAGTTAGTTTGAAATACGAAGTCTCATGTTTGCGTTCGGTAAACTTTTACAAGTCCATACTATTTTGTGTTGGCTTGGCAGTATATTTTTCTGGTGTATTTTGGTGTGATCTGAACGAATTTGACCTTTATTTCGGTGGTCGTGATTGGTTTTCAAATACCCCCCCCCCCCCCTCCCAAGTGTCTCCGGGGACTGGTGCGTTTTCGGGGTTCTGGGTGGGAAAAATGACAAACACAAGCATTTGGAGCAGAAATATAATCAAAATCCGTATGACCAGCCAAGGAGCATTCGTGGGGTTAATTGACCGCATGAACAACTTTGAAGCTATGTCTGTCACCGAGTTTTCCTCATGGTACAGGTATGGTATGCATACTCATACAGGGTAATCTAGAACAAATGCCAGTCTTTAATAATAAAATAGATAAGAATTGCTAACATTCAGAGATTATATTGTATATAAACCTTACCAAATGTCATTTTCTTTTCACTACTTTAAATTTAAAACTTATCAGCATTACCAATTGTTTGCTCTGCCTACCCACACGAAGGGGTGCGCTCTCACGCTTTCAAAATTACCTCTTACATTGAAGGTGTGACCTTCCACTTCGAGTTGGGTGCAGGAAGCGTAATCCCTACCTTCAGTTTCAATACTGGGCGTTAGTGTCATTTTAACCCGTTCTATCATTGCCTCAGCAAACATTCACAATACCCAGCTTCCCTCACCCACCATACAATTAGAGTTCGCAAATATTCTAATTTCCTTTATCAATGCCTCTTTTTATTGATTTACAGTGTTGTCATTATTACTGGTTTCACTAACTCAGGCAAGGTTTTGTATTTATATTCTGTCCACAGACTCTTTCTCCCCTTCCCATCACATCTCATATACTAGTAAGCCCTACAGTCTTCGTATTCAGTCATACCCAGTTCACTTCATCAAATTTTTTTTAGTATTTTCATCTTAGCATATGTAAATAACAACAATGAACGAATAAAAAATATTTTCATAAATAAATATAGAGATAGGGAAGATGGATATCTTAGCCTCAATCTCCCCAGCGATTTCGATCTCTTTTTTATCCAACAGTAATTTTTTTTTTCCCTTACATAGTTTCTTACTCTTTTCATTTAACTTCTCATTTCTTTTCATTTTCCACAAACAGTGCTGTACCTCATCAGTACCATGTTTTCCACGTCTTTTTCCTTCAGTATTCTCTTCCCTTTGTTCGTCCTCACTGCTTTCACGTATTCCTAACTTGCGTGTCATAGTGTTATACGAATATGAAACATGCAGAAACATACTACAAACACAATCGCATCACACACACACACACAAACACACACACATCTATCTAGCTATCTATCTATCTGTATATCTATATCTATATCTATCTATCTATCAATATAAATAGATAGATAGATAGATAGATAGGATCGGAGTCTCTCTCTCTCTCTCTCTCTCTCTCTCTCTCTCTCTCTCTCTCTCTCTCTCTCTCTCTCTCTTTCTCTCTCTCTCTCTCTCTCTCTCTCTCTCTCTCTCTCTCTCTCTCTCTCTCTCTCTCTCTCTCTCTCTCTCTCTCTCTCTCTCTCTCTCTCTCTGTCTCTGTCTCTCTCTCTCTCTCAGCCCATCATATAAACATCACTGCTTTTTATATGACAAGTGATATTGTCGAAAAAAAGGGGAAAGGATAAAACAAAAGGGAAAAATAGTTGTGTTGGTTATGGTGTTGTGCCGAGCGAGGGTGTGGTGCATAATGGGTCTCTGTTGGTGCGTGAAATGAGTGCTTATATAACCCGTGTAGTGATTGAGGGATTGGTTTGCGCTCCCACTGTGTTGGGTGCTTTGATAGGTGTGGTGCTTGTTTCTGCCTGTTTGTTTATTTGTGTGTGTGTGTGTGTGTGTGTGTGTGTGTGTGTGTGTGTGTGTAGTTTGCGTTTGTGTGGGTACTGTGTTATTACGATTGTGTTTTTTTTTTTGTGTGTGTGTGTGTGTGTGTGTGTGTGTGTGTGTGTGTGTGTGTGTGTGTGTGTGTGTGTGTGTGTGTGTGTGGTGTTTAGGTTTATGTCTGAGTGAGAGGTGAGTTGGTGTGAAAGCTTGTGTTGCAATGAACTGACGTCTGAATGTGCAAAGCTGGAAGAGGACATTTAGAACTCAGAATGAAAAGCAAGACCTTTGAATCTTTCCAGGCATATTAAAAATATCCATAGACAATAGAGTGTGCTTTGTGAGCACATGACGAGCGAGCCAGCATTTGTACAGTAGCCTCAAGAAGTGATGGCAGTGTTTCAGAATGCTTCGATCACTCTGTAGTGCGGAACGAAAATTTATGGATACTCTGCCATCACATCTTTGGGCGACTGTACATACGCCTATCATCATAATTTCATCTTGGTGTAAATTTTCTGGTGAGGTAGTTGAACAATAACTGAAGAATATTTGAACTAAAATATTTACTTTCTCTCTCTCTCTCTCTCTCTCTCTCTCTCACACACACACACACACACACACACACACACACACACACACACACACACACACACACACACACACACACACACACACACACACACACACACATACATACACGCGCGCGCGCCCGTGGTCAACATAATTATGAAAGTGAAAAATAACTCATCCCTCGCATGTGTCACTTTCATAGTGCTTTAAATCGATTTCATAGTGGAGAATGTCAGTTGAACCCATCTGTACATTCGGAAAGCTGGGATTCCAAGGAATTTCTTTGGTCTGATGGTAAATATATAGCTGAAAACAACATTTATTGCCGAAAGGATATCATCTCTGTCTCACATTGTAGAAAAATTAGCCTCTGAAAACCATCGTGGTCGGGCCGTGTCGTGTCTGGCCGTTCATTTCTCAGCTGAACGTAGAATTAACATCCCTTCGCTCGCTGCCCTCGCTCGCTTGTAATAATACTTGTGCTTCAGTTCTTGATAAGGTTTGAATTGATATACTTAATCCTATATATCAATATACTGTACCTGTTTATGATACAGTCGTATGTAAAATGCAACGTGTGCGCCAAACTTTCGTCGGTTTCTCAAGTCATCTTCACGAATATGCAATGGCGTACTATAATAGATTTCGCATCCACATAAGCCAGACTATGTTTTTGTGGGTCCTACGCTATCTACTGTATAGATCTACCTACACTGTCCTCTCCAACACACCATCACCTCTGATTTTAAATATTGTTCATTATTCCTGGTTTTCTAAGTTCTTTCACTTTGTTCTCCCTTCCTCTCACTCACACTGTTCCTGCCTGTTTCTCTCTTTTTATGTAACATTGCCCTTCCCCTCTCCCCTTTATTATGCACTGATATGCCCATTTGATCATCCTCTCGCCCTGCCAGACTATCTAGTCCTGCTCTCTTGCCTCTGTCTAACTCTCTCGTCCCTCTATCATCTTCCCCTCTTCGTCTCCCTTTCTCCCATCTCTCTCCATCTTTGCACACACACGACCCCCCTTTTGAAGTTTCCAATTTCTTAGACATGATATTTTAGGAGTATTTAAACATGTACAAGTTTAGGCCTTAAAAACTGCTGTATTTCATCAAGTAAACAGTACAAGGGTGGGGTAGAAACACCTGACGGTTTCTAAAACGTTGTTGCTTTCATTACAGGTTTGGTTCATGTTTACGATCTCACAGTTCACTACTTTGAGTTTAGTCAGCATGAATCGCTGCCTCTGTACTCAACAACAGCTACACAGAGGGCGTTTCAGAGACATTTTAACACACGAAGCTCACCTTCTCGGAACATTGTGTTATTGTGGTAAGGAAATGGTGTGAAGATGGTTCTGTGCGAAACTAATCCTCCTGGCGGCCGTTGATCAGTCCGTACACAGGACAATGTCATACATGTCCAAGGCGCCATCCACAGAAGTCCAGGAAGTTCAGCTCGACGCCATTCCCTGGCACTTGGGATTAGTCCTTGGAGCTGACATTGGATCATGCATTGTGATTTAAAACTCCATCCATACAAAATTCAGGTTGTCCAAGAATTAAGCAATGGCATTAAAGCAGCAAAAATAAAGTTTTGCAATGAATTTTTAGAGAAGGTAAATAAATACCTGGTATTCAGCTATGCTTGGTTTTCGCTTGATGTCAGATGAGGCTCACTTGCACTTGAGTGGGTTTGTAAACAAGAAAAACTGTCACTACTGGGCTGAGAACAACCCTTATGAACTACACCAGAAACCACTGCACAGTGCAAATGTCGCAGTTTGATGACATCCAGTAGAGTTACTGGGCCATTCTTTTTCGAAAATGAGGATGGTGTAAATGTGACTGTCAATGGTGAAGGCTACGGTAGCATGACGGATAATTTCTTACATGGAATTATGTATGACATTCCATTGCATGAAAGACTTAAGTTTTGCTTTCAGCAAGATGGAGCCACAGCTCACACAGCCGATGCTGCATGCAGACACTAGTACAGATGTTCCCCAGACGCCTTATCTCACGGTTTGGTGACATCAATTGGCCGGGTTGTCCACCTGATCTTTCAGCACTTGCTTTCTTCCTGTGGGGATACCTGAGGAGCAAGGTCTGTGGGACACATCCAGCCAACATCCGTGTACTGAAGCAGCGTATTCAGATGACCATAGAAGACATTCCACTGAACATCCTACAACTGATGGTGCTTTCCCTTCCAGGTAGAATGCAAACAGTATTTGAAATATGAGGGTGGCCATCATATGGACATTTCTTTCAAAACTAGCACATCAGCTTCAAATAAATGCATTTCTAATTCTTTCTGGGCCTATAAAATTACTGTTTAACTCACACACTGCTTTAATAATAAATCTACAAGCCATCAGATGTTTCTGCCCCACCCTGTATATTCGATATTCACTATAAGTGTACCTCATTAGAGAACCCATTGATGAAGGGTCTCGTTTTAAATAATTTAATACTCAAAGTTAACACATTAGGAATCATCACATTGTCCGAAATACATACTAGTGAATGCATGTGCGAAGTTCATTTAAAAAAATGTTAAATAAAAGAGAGGAAGAAATACTGATAGAATGCACAGTGAAATGGAGCATACATTCATTGACTCAACATTCATGGGCCCAAAAATCCAGGCTACACCTCACAGATGGACATTCAACACAATATGCGTCATAATGCCAATTTATTCAAGGATTATAGCATCTCATTTGTATCTTAATATATACTTCATTAAACAATGACTATCCTTTGTCAGTTCCTACACATCCTTAACTTGCATAGTTCTTTTCACTTATCATATCCTTCATGATGGTCTTCCTTACCCTCTCCTTCCCTTAATGTCATTTCTAACCACCATATTTACATTAATTTCCTACATGCAAGCAATCAAAACACTCTTCTACACGTTGATTAACAGGCTTCCTTATTCCACATCTTTCACTGATATCTACGTGTTTTATCTCATACATTATGTAACTCAGCCCCATGTCTGCTGCTCTCACATGTGTTTCCATTTTAATGCATGGTATACCAAAATTTCACCCCAAAATCTGTCGCCAGCACTAATACATATTCATGCAATTCTCTTTCAGTCTTGGTACTCAGATTTTAGTTTGTGTCTAGGTTTTTATTGCATCACACACTTTACTAACCTAGGCCACTATACTCTTGATTTCCCTTATGCATTTACCTTTTTTCTTATATCACTGCACATATATACGTATTTAAATTATCCATCACTTGCAATCTCCCTGTTCATCATCCGTGTCCTTAAGGACCATTGTTATTCTTCTAACTACTGGTACTTTATTTTCTCGTTGCTCACGGATATTCTTAAGTCTTCCATGTCACTGTCAGTAGGCAACACATTGTTTGCATACATCAGACTTGAAATACTCGATCTTTCCTCATTCGGTACCAGCATCAATCTAATCTCAGAAGATGTGGCTTTCACCTTTCTCATAACCCCATCCATATACACATACTTTATAACTATGGTGACATAATCATGACACACGTTTTTTCTCTCTCTCTAAAAGTAATATCAGACTATGTACTGAAACTTCCAATCACTCCTAATTCCTACAGATGCTATGAAACTAGTATACAAACACTTAACAGCACTCAGTCATTTTTCTTTCGCATCTAGATATGCAACACCTATCATTCTAACTGGATCCATAAATTCCATTGATATACCAGAATACTGTTGTAAGGAGCACAGTGACCATTCTACAAATTCTGACTAGGCTATGGTATTGCAATTTGTGGTAGTGTGAGAGTAGCACAACCATACTAACTGGTCATTAAAAACTCATTAGCGCACACCGAGATCTACCGAAACTCGGTCCTACTAGGTTTCCTCAAAAGTAGCGATGTGTGTTATTAACCAATTTATCTGACGTGATAAAAGAGATGATGTTTTAGTAAGGAATGGCAAAGTGACTGTGGTCGCCTGCCCTTTAACAAGGCCTTATTGCCTGTTCACAAGGTCCTCTAATCTGCACTACCTGTCAACCCTCCTACCACTGCTGGTAGATATAGGCTACACTTGGTTCTGTGTGGATATTATTTTGAATGATAAAGAAAGTGATGTAGGACGAGAATCCTCAGTTCGAAATCACGAGTTGATCGGAGCTGCAGATGGTCTACCAGCTCACCCAGCATCATACATGAGCAAGGATCCATGTCTTATTTCCTGTCAGTGCCTGAGGGAAGCCAAACAAAAGAAAGTTTCATTCTGACTACCCTCAAAATTTAGTCACCCTGTTCCAGAGGCGGTCTGTTGTTTAAAGGAACGTGAGTTCGATCCCTGACTGGGCTTGGAACATTCTGACGATTTGAATTTCTTTGACCAAGTTTGCTGATTTTCCGTAAGAATATTTGAATTTCGTTAAAGAGACTTTACTGATCTTCTGCAAGACCACCTAATATACGACAAACACACCTCCATGAATACCACTGCAATGGTCCTTTATGACACAGCCTTAGTGTGTATTCAATATGGACGGTGAGTTTTACCACCTAAGTGGTGACACGCGAAGGTGTGAATCATTTAGAAGGAAGGACTGTGGGGCCTAATGGGGAGGAGTAACCAGACGATTTTCAGGGCTAGTCACATTACAAAAATGCAGCACTCAGTGTACAACACCTACATCCAACAGTTGTTCTGTTTTAATTTACCGTGTGACTTTGACCTTCGACTGATTACTCTCATATTCGAATTACATCATTCTTCCATAGCCCAAAACCCGTCCACCAAGTTTGTTTCAGTCAGATCAAAACTGCTTGAGTTAACCTGGACAAGTGTCCTTGAATGCTGACATTTCCCTGAGATCTTCACCTTTGACAAATAACACTCAAAAGATGGCTCCTTATTATAATCTGAATCCTTCTGGAAGGTTTAATGTACACTGAATGAAAGGTGTACACTGACCTTGCCATTTAACTGATCTTTGACCTATTATTCTTAAGACCAATAGGTCAACCTCTTGGGTAATAATTAATTCATCCATTACATTTGATTGAAAGTTGATAAAAACTGTTTTAGTTATGTTTCCACACACACTGTCACAGAGGTCAACATAGACCTTGTCCTGTAACCTTATCCATTGACTAATAATTCTTAAATGTGAATTGTTTCTTTATTGCCTGACCCATAACCGTTTCACCTAGTTTGGTTCAAATCAGCTCAAAACTGCTTGAGTTGACCTTGCCTGTGACCATGGACGTTGACCTTTCCCTGTGGTCTTGACATTTGAATGACTTCTCCAAACTGAATTGTTATATTTTTGCTTTCCCTTCAATTACTCTACAAAGTTTGGTTTGCATCAGATAAAAATTTTTATCTGACTATGCCATGTGAGCTTCGTCTTTGATCTATTGTTCTAAAATACAATAGGGTTTTACCTTTTCTAACCCACAGTCATTCCACCAAGTTTGGTTAAAATTGGATCAAAACTGTTTGATTCTTACCTTACTTCCAACTGTTCCTTCAAACTGTAGCGAAACTGGATAAAAATTGTGGAAGTTGATTTTGCTAGGTCCGAGTTTGATCTAGCCCTGGGACGTTGATATTTGAACTGTTGTTCTAAAAATAATGATTTTCCTCACAAGCTGACCCTCAACCCTTTCAGAACGTTTGACTAAAATCGGACAAAAACTTTGAGTATTTTTGATACACACACACACACACTCTGGAACTGTCTCCCTCTATCTGTATTTCCTGCTGCCTATGATCTCCAGTCTTTCAAACGCAGTGTGTCCAGGCATCTCAAAATGATCGGATCTTGAATTTGGCTCTCTATTGTATTTTGTTTTTCTCTTGGAGGGAACTGTTACTGCGGGCTCATGGCCTTTGATTCCTTCTTCCTCGCATAAAACACACACACACACACACACACACACACACACACACACACACACACACACACACTACTCGAAACATAATACCCCCTCTAGTTCCCTGGGCGCGGGTGTGAAAATAGGAAAATGCAAATTTCGTGAGTCACCTCACGACGACTGATAGTGCCATTCCTGGATGTGTCCCAACTTTTGAAAGAGGCCCTGCAGAGGGGAGTTCTCAAACGCACCATCTGCACCACATTGAGCTCTGTTAGGGATTATAATAGGTTATTTGTATTTATCTTCCAATCTGGTGTAATACTCGTATCCATTCATAATCGAATATTCCCTGGAAAATATCCTTGAGTGTGGACTGAGTGCTCTGCGACCTTACTCCTGTGTTGGAATGCACAGATAATAACTAGATTGCTTTTTACAGTTTCTGTTTAGGGAATCAGTAATAAACTGGTACCAGCAGAATTATAAGAATATATATGAAGTAAAACAAATCTTCCTTGACTGCCACCCTTATCTTAATGTAAATACATCATTTTTAATTCAATTTTTTCAATATTTTAAAATTTCCTTCCTGCAGCTAGCTACTTATTATTAGATGTTCCTCCAGATGGTTGTTCAGAATGACTAATTATCGGAGGGTCTGCTGAGTCGGAGGTAACCTTATTTTCTATAATTATTTGCTTGAATTCCTGCCAATAGAATGTAAATTACTGGGTTTTGTTCATTCATTTTAACTTGGCGAATTTTTGCACCTTAAGTCGCGTTTCTTAATGACAGAATAAGACAATATTGCGGTTCCACATTCTTTGTGCCTCATACTCTAGTATTTTAATGTTCATCTGTTGCTACAGCTCAATATTCAAGACTGTACAATGGGAATTTTATGCCGTGTTAAAGTGAAAAGTACTTGGTGTTATGGTGTAATAATCACGAACAGACTATAAAGTTTATGTAGTATGCGTATGTGTATTATATGTAACTGTGAAGCGCGCTTACATATGCATACGCCCGCATATGCACACACATAGCCTACTCTCTCTCTCTCTCTCTCTCTCCCCATTTCCGCCCAGTTAGCACCAGAGTTTGAATCTTGGTGCGGGCAGCTGGCGTCACTCGAAAAGGTATTCATCCATTCTTTACGAGTTGGCAGGTAATATGAGAACCTAAAATAACACGTAGGGGAGGCAACTGTGGTTACAGTGGTGCTGTATCCCGGGATACTGGATGAAAAGCCCGCCACAGACTCAAAGCCCTTAGTTATGGAGATAAACACCGCGCCAAAGCGGCTTATGACGTCTGTCGCCACCCCTCTCTCTCTCTCTCTCTCTCTCTCTCTCTCTCTCTCTCTCTCTCCAATGCAACACGACATCCCTGTTCATTTTCTCCGATCTCTCTACAGACAATTTTTCTCACTATCCCCAAACATTCCTCTCAACATCCCGGAAACAGGAGTTCTTTCTGGAATATTGCACGAAGCCCTATAATCAGAAAACTAGGGCCCTATTTACTGGGACAGACATGATGACTGGAAGCCGCTTTTCCTGGATTATTGGGAGAAAATACATTTATAGCGAGTGAGAGGACAAAAATAAGTGTATTGTCTTCATTGATCTGTTTGTGAATGTTGGAAGATTCTTAGTGTTAGAATTTTGATATGGGATGAATATTATGAGATCGCTGAGTTAAAAGGTTAAACGGCTGGTGAGACGAGTAATAAAATATATGTCGTATGCTCGTATTCTCAGCGGCTGAGGAAGCCCTCTAAAACATCTTTCTTACCGAATTGTTTTTGGATACGGCTAGGTAGTATCATACGGTATTCATGCAGAGTATGGTGTTGTTAAAATAATTTAATTAACACAGAAGAGGACAGCAAGGTGTTATAACCAAAATAAATCGCTAAAGAAGAGGTGTTAAGGAGCCTCTTTAAACTATAAGAAAACGGGTCCTATATCAAAATTTTCGTGAACTGGTCATGTGGAGAATTTATTCCAACAATTTCAAATGTGTTTATGGAGAAAAATATTATGGTTTCGGCCTTACTCAAGCACATTAGTCATGAAAATGATCCAAGTGGCGCGACAACTATTGAGTTTCATTATATATGTTTCTATAATTTCGCGAAAAATGTCAGAATGTCAGTTGCAGGAAGAATAATGAGAATTAAAAGAACAAACGAGAAGAGTTTAAGCAGAAAACAGACGCAGGAAAGAGGTTTACAACAGAGTGGAAAATAATACAGATGAAGAAACAAAATGTTATCAGCTGGGAGTAACTGAAAACAGAGGAATGGTAAAAGGAAGCGGCGAAGGGAGGAGGGCAAAGGAGGAAAGGATACAGGATAAAGAAACTAAAAACAGATAGAGAGAGAAAGATTTTATAGTTTTTATGGCCAGGCGAACTCTTGCATTCCATTCTGCCTGATACCAGATGATTTTATTCAACCGAGAGTGAGTCGCAAAAACCTCGGAATGATAACACTTTTGCCATTACCTTTCTTGTGATCAGAATAATTCTATTTCTTTTTTTTCCAGCTAAAATTAGACTATTCTATTTCTGCCGAGTGTAAGTCTTTGGAACCTACAAGAATTAAGAAGAACAGGTAGAGATAATACTGAGATCTTAGAATATAATATTACGCAAAAGAATGTGTAATCAGATAAGGGAATGAGAACGAGATAAAAAAAAAAACTGCAAACAGAAACATTGAGCATTCTGCATAATGAGCATTGATGGCCTGGATAACGGTAATGAGAGCTACCTGGCAGTTTACAGTATACTGCGTAACGCTTGAAATCATGGTCGCTGTTTGAATATGCAATGAAGGCATAAAATTTACATGTTTCAAATGAAAACGATGTTCGGAACTGCGTATTAAACAAAGCTCTGACCTAGAAAGCAGCATTAGATTTTCGTTTACGTAGCCCTCTCACGGTCGGAACGACTGCAGCCCTTTCACAGAAGATGATTATATTCTGCTGAGTTAGTCTTGGAAGCCTGAAAGTGGTAATACTGTGTCCATTAAATCTCTTATATACAGTAAAATTCTGATATTATATAATGGTTAATATTCGTTTTTATTCAGGAAAGAAGGAGTCTCAGGTGCCTGAGAGTGTTAATGGAAGAGAACAATACACAAAATGCAAGTAAAAACTTTAAGCTTGAAGATTAATCGTGGCACGTTTTGGAAAATATAAATAGATGATTTTGTCGTGCTTTAACCCTCTGATTACTTAAGGTTTCTCTACGATGAGTAAAATCGTTGAAAACTGACTATGGAAAACAAAAAGCCTGAACTCCACCATCGCAGTGAAGGGGTTATAGAAACTGTTTCTGACCCTTCGACTACATAGTCTCAACAGTCTGATCGGGCCCATTAGACTGTTGACCAAAGTTTGTTACTCCATTGTCTGTAACCTCAGCAACGGAGTCGGAGATCTGGATGTAAATTGGACTGTTTCGTGCCAGTGTTCTAAGGGAGGACTGGATCTTTCCAAATTTATTTATATAATATGTGCCTGAGTGTTCCTTGTGTTGTTGGTAGGCATTCATCTTTTTTTTTTTTTTTTTTAATGAGAATCGAATATCTAATTATGAGTGTTTCAAGAAAAAGCTTAACGAAAGAGAACGGCAGTAGTAAATAAAAGCTAACGAATAAAAAAAAAAAAAAATAGAAATTTATCCCTCCCATGCTGAAAAAACAAAAAACAAAAACAAAACTGTAGTATTCTATTCCAGCAAACACCAGACGATGTTTTTTCAGAACAGGGTGAGGTTTAAAAGCCTGAGAAAGTAAAAGCTTTCACCATTAACCCACTCATGACGGTCAAAACTCTATACTGTATTCCGGGTAACACAAAAATGATTTAACCAGCAGAGTGGGTCAAGAGCCTAAGAGCGTTAATACCGGCACCATTAACCCTTTCACGATTGGAGGAAGTTAGTATTCACTCCCAGCTGACGACAGACGATTTTATTCAGATAACAGCGAGCCAAAGAAGCCTAAGAACGTTAATCCCTTTACATTGATGGTTTATCGATGCTACGACTTGACGCTTTAATTAAGCTTTGGATCGATTTTTCAGACTGAGGGAGAAAGATATTGCCTTCGTAAAGCTCTTCAGTGCTAGAGTCTGTCCTTAGTTGATTAATATCGTCTGGAGAAAGAACAAAAAAGTAAAGACGACATTCTTGTGATGAAAAAGTTTTACTTTGTTGGGTTCTCAAGATTTTGCAGCTTAGGTACCGCCTGAGTTACCAGCTCAGTGGCGCGTACCCCCATTCGTTGGGCACTGAATATAGATTAATAATTCCTTAGCACTAGTTCAATATAGAATAGCACTACACTCAGTTCTTTAATACTGTTGAAGCTGTGCGTAGTGTATTGGAATCATAATCATTAACACTATATTACTATGAAATGGCCCAGCACTGGCTGCTGCTATTTTGCTTATTTTTTTTTTATTTTTTTTTTTTCATTATTCTTTTCCTTTTTTACATTTTGAAGCAAGTAAGTAATTATGCCAAGGAAAAAAAAGGTGTTAATATTTTGTCGAAATTAGTCTCTCATAAATTCTTATCATCACCACATAAATTAAATCTGGTAGAGTTAGCTTATTTTTGCTGGTATTCTGCGGCCTTTAGCATACCTCCAGGAAACCGTCCTCTGTACCTATTGAACTTCGCCAACCCTCGTCTGAGAATCTCTGTCCGAAGGATACCAGAGAAAGTGGTAAAAACGAGTGACAAGTTAAAAAAGTCTTACAGGTTAAGGACACACACAAGCTTTCATCGTCGCCGGGATGTTGCTGTGGCCCGAAGCTCATCAACATGTGGACCAGGTGGACTACAGGCTGGAGTTGCTCTTCTGCAGCACACTATCACCTTTAGAGAGGACAGGAAATAAGTTGAAGTTCGTTCACTTTATATAACCGGGCAGCGGAGCTACTCTGGCTATATAGTTGCCACCGCGTGAAGGAGTCCCTTAACAAATACTGCGAACAATAACCAGTTAAATTCTGCTCATGATCGAAACAACTTTTTGCATTCTGTTCCTGCTACAGCGGCCAATTTTTATTACGCTGAGAGTGAATCACGGAAGCCTGGGAGTTACGGTCGCTGACACAAGGTTTAATTGGCCATCAGTCAGTGTACACAATAACCAATTAAAAGGCAATTAATCAGCCACATTTGAAAAAGCCATTAGTGGCGGTCTTAAGGAGGGTATCAGAGTGTAATTTAGGCGGGCTCAGGGCGGGCTAAGACACACGGCTACGTCATTACGCGAGTTAATTAACGGCCTAATCTCCTTCCTCTGGGTAGTTGAGGTCGGGGGAAGGGGTCGGGAAGTGGGGAGTGAGAGGTGAGGGATGGGTATGGGGTGGGAGGAGGGTAAGGGGGCGAGAGTCAGAAGAGAGGTGGGGAGTTTGAAAAGGTGAGAACATTTTTAGTTATAGGAAAGGGTGAGGAGAGGGTGAGGGATGACCGTGAGGGTGAGGGCAGAGTTAGGGATGTGAGGGAGGAGAGAGGGGATGGGGCTGACTTAGGGATGAGATGAGGGGAGGCTGAAGGCTGAGGAAAGGTGTGTGTGTGTGTGTGTGTGTGTGTGTGTGTGTGTGTGTGTGTGTGTGTGTGTGTGTGTGTGTGTGTGTGTGTGTGTGTGTGTGTGTGTGTGTGTGTGTGTGTGTGTGTGTGTGTGTGTGTGTGTGTGTGTGTGTGTGTGTGTGTGTGTGTGTGTGTGTGTGTGTGTGTGTGAGAGAGAGAGAGAGAGAGAGAGAGAGAGAGAGAGGGGGGGAAATGAGGGAGGGGGGGAGAGGGGGAAAGGGAGAGGGGGGGAGTGAAAGCCTTGGCGAAACTGAGGCGAAAAGATAGGAGTAAGAGTAGGAGTTGTGGGTGAGAGAGAAGAATGAGGGGGGGGTTTGAGGTTAAGTAATGAAAAGGTGAAGGGTGAGGAAATGGGATAGAAAGTGAAAGTGATGGAATGAGTGAGGAGATGCGGGTGAGGAGGGGTGGTGGGAGAGAAGAGGGTAGGAGGAGCGAGGGATGAGGGCGTGGGCAACAAGATGGGGGTGGCGAGTGAGGTAAAGGAGGAAAGTTTAGTGGAATGGGGTACTTGAGTTGATGTTCAGCGTTACTCACTAAGAGACTCACTAACACTCATTAAATGGACTACTGACTCAGTTACTCACACACCCAGTTGGTTTCCCACTCAATATGAGTTACTCTCAGAATGGGTTACTGGGTTAATCACTTATAGACACAGTGGGTTTTATAAACACACACACACACACACACACACACACACACACACACACACACTGCTACCCGGCTCAGTGGTAACGCTTCGCACAGCAACTGCTAAGACAGGGGGGTTTGCGCCATGCTCGGGATGCGAAAAGTTTCACTGACGAAGCGGGTGGTTATTGTTCCCCTTGAGCAAGAGGATGGGTATGTGCTTCTGTGAAGGTCAAGGCTTTGTCCTTAGAGTTCAACTATGTGAGCTCTCAGCTCTCTTCCGGGAGAGTAAAAAGTTGATGATCCCAACCATCATATGATCCTGACCGACCCGGTGAATTACTCACACAAACACAATGGTTATTCATTCATTAGACTCACTCATTGGGTTATTGACACACTCTGACTCACTGAGTTAATCACACAGTTTCACTCGCACACTCACTCAGCTGTTAGATCTCACACACCTATTCGAGTGGTTACTGGCACATACTAATTCAGTGGGTTGCTCACTGCACTCACTCTTGCAAATATTCACTGGACACTTCAGTCACATTCACAAACCAATTGGGATACACCTTCTCACACTCAGTTCCAGGCACACTAAGTAAATTGGTTGCTCACTCGGGCATTCATTTGTCTGTTTACTAATTTCCAAATAAATTTCTTGTTTACTTAATCATTATCAGTCCAACACATTATATCCTCACTAGGTCAATAACTAGAACACTCATATTCCATGTCACTAACTTTCACACTCACATCCACGTACCAGGTCACTTATTGGCCATCTCACATATGAGGTCAGTAACTGGCACGTTCACATGCCAGATCACTAACTGGCACGCTCACATACACGCACTAATTGTGACACTAAGACTCACATTATTAGATCACTAACTGTCACAGTCACACTCAATTACCAGGTCATTAATTGACACGCTCCCATACATCAATTCAAAAACTGTCACTCTTACACCCACACATTATGTCACTGTCACACTCATACACACATGTCAGGACTCAAGCTAGCACTCTGAAATATCAGGTCACTGTCACAGTCACATTTCAGGTTACTAATCTGCATTCACATATATCTGGTCACTACTTGGTAATCTCACATATCGGGTCATTAGCTGGCACCTTGATATATATGGTCAGTAAATGGCACATTTACAAAACATAACTAACTGACTTACTCACCTTTCTTGTCACTAAATGGCACTTTCACACTCACATATCCAGTCAGGGGCTTACCCTCACACTTGCATAGTTATAAAGTCAGCAACTATCATACTCCCACTTGTATACCCAATCATTATCGCATTAGGTTACTGACTAACATATAAGGCCATTAACAAGCTAGGCAAACATCCCTGACCGATTTCAACTCCGGTGATTGTTAAGTGTAATCAAATTGGGGTGGTCGATCTGATTAGTATCCAAGGAGACTCACTCCAACCTTATTAGTAGTACCACAGCTGATCAAAATACAGACAAAACCACGACACTGCACTCAAGCTGTGAGGGTGGCTACGTTCCCTCAAGTAAAAGCAAACCGACTACTAGAAAGGGCACAGAGAGCGCATACCTCCGCCAATGCGATTGCCATTAAAAAGGATCCGGATCTGGATCCGTGGATATTGAATCCGGATCCGGATGAGGATTCTCCTCAAAATTTAATCAAGTCTTTCTTGGTCCATGAACCAGCTTCCCACAAAATTTCATTGACATTTTAAAAGAAGTTTTGGAGATACCGTGCAGGACACTCCGGATCCGGATCTCAGTCCTCCCCAAAATTTAATAATTTTTTCCTTTGGCCATGGTCCACCTTTCCACCAAATGTCATCAAAATCCGTTCATAACTTTTTGAGTAATCCCGGATCTTGATCCGTGAGTATAAGATCCGGATCCGGATCCGCCCAAAATTTAATTAATTTTTTTTTTCTTGGTTCATGGCGCGCGCACCTGTCTACAAAATTTCACTGAATTTCATTTGAGAACTTTTGGAGATATTGTAAGTGATACTCCGGATCCTGATCCGGATTCAGCCCAAGATTTGATTATTTCTTCTTTGGCCCATGGCCCACCCTTCTGCATAGTTTCATCATGATTCTTTCAAAACTTTTTGAGTAATCCTGCTAACAGACAGACAGACCAACAAACAAACAAACAAACGGGGGGTAAATCATATACCTCCTAGCGGAGGTAAATAACTGGTTATCAGCATATCAGGTAACTATATATATTTCACCTTGATCCAGATTCTCGCTCTTTTGCAGCTTATTTAATCGTAGCTACGTGGTTAAAATATGCTATTACGGCCCTACATCTAATATACTATAGCACTAGCCGTGTGTGCGTGTGTGTGTGTGTGTGTGTGTGTGTGTTTTGGGCAGCCGAAACTACACATTCAAATCGCACCAAAACTGGCACAAAAATCGCAAAAAATTCGCTGATGTGAACAAACTTGGTCCCATCACGATTGAAATACTTTTACTATAATCAATGAGCGATCACATTTTGACCAAAAAACGACTCTCCCGGCGCCCGGCATAGGATCTCCATCGAGTTTTTTGTCCACAGCTATAACTCAAATAAATTATTTCAGCGCGAGAGCCTTCCGCTGGAGCACTTGCGAAGGGGCCCGAAGAGCCCACGAGCACTTGTCCTTTCCATAGCACTACTTCATTATTAGCATCATTATCTGTTATTTATCACATGTTACAACTCGGCATTCTAGATGAGCTATGGTAGGTTTAGACCATGACAGAGAAAAGAAAGAAGGTGTATCTCAGACACTAGTTTATCCAGTTAGAAATTTGCACATGACCTTCTTCAGGCAAGGCCACTAGCTCACTATCTCGTATTATTTACAAAAGTGTCACACATTTACTGACTGGGTTCCTTACTCACAGATTCATGCTCTCTCTCTCTCTCTCTCTCTCTCTCTCTCTCTCTCTCTCTCTCTCTCTCTCACACACACACACACACACACACACACACACACACACACACACACACACACACACACACACAAATGATTTTCGAGGGGTGTTTATTGTTGCAGCATGAATATTTCCTGTGTGTGTGTGTGTGTGTGTGTGTGTGTGTGTGTGTGTGTGTGTGTGTGTGTGTGTGTGTGTGTGTGTGTGTGTGTGTGTGTGTGTGTGTGTGTGTGTGTGTTTGTGTGTGTGTGTGTGTGCCATACGTGCAATTTACACATACGTGCCACAAAGATGCGCCGATGAATGTGTACATTCGTTAATTACATATTCAGTACATTAATATTAGCAGTCATCTGTGTACAAACTTATGACACCCATTCCCACTTCTAGCCAGACATAGCATAGCACTTAGCACCAAGATATCCTAGCTGGGTCCAGTTTCGAGTGCTTTATCAGTTTAATCAAAGCCAAATCACCGCAGGATTGGCCAGTTATTGCAAATTTAGCGAGGTAGATACGAGAGAACACATTAAAGTTGGGTGGGAAAGGCTCAAGGAACAGGCAAACTTTAAGGAGCGAGGTGAGGAGTTTAGGACGGTCGGGGATTAAGCATTTGCCACAAACCTCAGCCACGGCACTTCTCTTCTCTTCATATCCTCTGCTCTCGTCATGTATATTCTGTTCTTCTGTATCTCATTATCATTAATGCTGGTTTATTTATTTCTATTTTTTGTCATATCACTTACTAGTACTACTACTACTACTACTACCACCACTACTATTATTACCTCCTCCAAGGAAGTACTGTTCTTCCCGGCGGCATTTGTTTGTTTGTTTGTCTGTCTGTCTGTTGCCAGGATTACTCAAAAAGTTATGAACGGATTTTGATAAAGTTTTGTGGAAGGAAGGACCAAGAAAGAAATAATTAAATTTGGGGGCCGGATCCTATATCCACGGATCTGTTAGCAGGATTACCGGTACTAAAAAAGTTACGAACTGATTTTGATGAAATTTGGTGGAAGTGTGGGCCATGGGCAAAAGAAGAAATAATTAAATTTGGCGGTGGATCTGCGTCCTGCTCCAGAGTATCCTTCACAATATATATAAAAATTTTCAATGAATTTCAATGAAATTTTGTGGAAAGCTGGACCATGAACCAAGAAATAATTCATTAAATTTTGGAGAGGATCCAGATCAGGATCCTATGCCCACGGATCTGTTAGCAGGATTATTAAAAAAGTTATAAACGGATTTTTATGAAATTATATGGAAGGATGGGCCATGGGCAAAGGAAGAAATACTAAAATTTGGGGAGGATCCGGATCCGGATCCGGAGTATCCCGCACGATATTTTTCAAAATTCACAATGAATTTCAATGAAATTTTGTGGAAATGTGGGCCATGTACCAAGAAAAAATTGATGAAATTTTGGGGCAGATCCGGATCCGGATCCTATATGCACAGATCCGGAACCGGATGCTCTTTAATGGCACTGGCACTGGCGGAGGTATGCACTCTCTGCGTCCTTTCTAGTTATTTTTTTAATTGCTACTACTACTACTACTACTACTGCTACTACTACTACTACTATTATTATTATTATTATTATTATTATTATTATTATTATCATGCTCATGATCATCATCATCGTCGTCGTCGTCGTCTTCGTCAATATTATTATTATTATTATTATTATTATTATTATTATTATTATTACCTCACCCTGACGGAGTCCAGCAAGGTATTCTTTTTGGTCGAGTTTCTTTATTAGTAACATTCCGGAAAAGCAGCAGAATGAAAATACATGAAACTCTCAGGATATGTGGGCACTGGTCCCAAAGGAAGTGATTAAATTTTGGAGGTAATTGATTGTCCCTTAAAGGTCAAAATCAAGGTCACGGATTTTCAGAGGGCTATAACTTAAATCCGATTGAAGACAGAGATATTTACTATTACCAGCATATAGTAACTCCCATATTGGTTTTCATTTGGCACCAAGATCTTTGACCTTGAGTGACCTTGAAAGGTTAAGCTTAAGGTCACGGATATTCAGGGGGCTATAACTCGAAACTGGTTGTAGATAGATAGTTTCTATTATCAACATAATGGAAGTCCCAGAAGGGCGATTAATTGGTACCATGACCTTTGACCTTAAGTGACCTAGAAAGTCAAATTCAAGGTCATGGTTAGTCGAGGGGTTACACCTCGAAACTGGTTGAAGATAGAAAGATATTCTTACCATTATCAACATATAGGAAGTCCCATAAAGGTTTTAAATTGGCACCATGACCTTTGATCTTAAGAGACATTGAAAGGTCAAACTCAAGGTCACGGATATTCAGGAGGCTATAACTTGAAACGGTTGAAAATAAAGTAACTGCTGTCGGGCGAGATTTGATGTGCCTGGCACCACTTATCATTATCATTATTATTATTATTATTATTATTATTATTATTATTATTATTATGTTTGCCTCCATATAATCCTCACTTGTCCTCACAATCCCTTTTATCTTTCTAACCTCTTTTCTGTTTTCCATTCATCCAATTATATTTTCTGCTTTGCTTGAAGATTATTTACAACAAAATATAACTGAGTTACAATCTCACCCAGTGCGTGTCTCGGATGGCTTGATCTTAATTTCTATTGTCTCATACAGAACACTACAAATACATTAAATGAGTAGTAGTAATAGTAGTAGCAGTTAACCCCAGGTTCATTTGAATGTGAACCCAGTATACTGGAGACTGAAGTTGTCCCCTTTCTACAGTATTCCATACCCTTTCAGGGGGAAGAGAGGAAAATGAGAGATGCTTGCATAACCAGGGAGCAGAGCCGCCCACCTACGTAAATGCCACAATGCGAAAATGCCCTTTATTAACATCAATTGGAAATGTAAGGATTATAATCTGCACTTCTGCTACTGCACAATGTATTCCACTGATGAAGCTCTTAATTTAGTGGTCAAAAATACAAATGACAGCAAAGTGTTTAGCAAAATGTCTCAGTAACTTATTAACCCATTCAAACTCAGTCATCTTAGGACAACCATTTAATACTGAACAAGTAAACTGAAAGGTCTATCTGAGCCTTCCTGTTCGAAAGACTGTCCTAAGGTACGTACTGTATATACCATCGTCTGTTGATGATAGTAATGAAATAAAGATAGCTGAGTTATTCCAAGAAAACGAAATCCACCGAACTATTTTTAATAGTATGTCTTCATAAAGGCCAGTTACAGTGGACATACAGCAAACAACCGAAATGAACTCCTCTTCGCAAAAGTTCAGAATCATTTCAGAATCCTTCGTTTAGGAAGGCGACAGTATGACTAGAAACTAGACATCTTCAACAGTGTTCAGTTAGCGCGAAAGAAACTAGGAACTACAAGTATTATTTTCAGAATGAATCGTTAAACGAGAAAAATTAAAGTACTTCTATGAAAAGGAGACTTAAGGACAACTACAGTATTTTCATAAATGAGATGGTGCACGAATGGTTCAGTAAAGTACATGAAGCAGTGCCGGGCACAGTGAACCTGTCCTCGGCAATCATTTTAGTGCTGACGAGTAAACACTACAGGATATCTAGTCAAAGATGTCATTTATCAAATTTGGATTAAAAGTGGGCAAATTGACAATTTTATGCCCATTTGAAATTTTAGGCCCGAACCACTTGACATTGACCCAATACCGCTAATTGCGAGGGGGTGACCCCCCCCTGATGTAATGAGACATGTTATAGGATGCAGATTTGAAATAAGCACTTTTAAGTGTTGGTTTCATGTCGATATGAAGAATTTGAAAGGAGTTATGGCAATTTTTTTTCTTTTTCACATTTCTGGGGACCTACTGTACACCTGGGCCTTGGCCCACTTTGGCCCAGAATTTAATCAGGTGATAAGAAGGTTATAGCTCGTCATTCCTGTAATTTTGGTCAAATCGCACCAGTAGTTTCAGCGTAATGTTGTTAACAGACAGACAGATAAACAGACAAACCGGGTGAAAACAAAACCTGTCTCAGAGCCCCTCCGGGGCGGGGAAGGGTAAAAAGTACTTAAAAATCAAACTTCCCTTGCTCGCAATTTAAAAGTCTTCAGGTTAAGGTCTCCAATTCTAATTACAGAAGATCAGACAAAGTTACAATGTCCTTCAAATGGTTCGGTTCATGCTGGTCAACGTATCAGTCGATTCATCCAAGCCCTTATCTTTAATCCAACACAAGTCTTGAATGAAAAATAATCAACGCGGATGAATTTGGTTTAAGGAGGGCTGAGAAAGGAAGTGGTAGAGAAGGATAAATAAGGCAGGTGGTGAAGAGGGGGATGGAGGGGAAGGATGGTAAAAAAGAAGGTAGTGGGGATGCGGGCGGCGGGGAAGGACGTCGCGAAGGAGGTGGTAGGTAAGGGGTAGTTGGGGAGGAGGCGGTGGGGATGTTGGTGATGAAGAAGAAAATGGTGGGGGCAAAGGTGGTAGGGAAGGCATTGGGAAGGAGGTTTGGGGGAAAGAGTATTGTGGGGAAGGAGGTGGTAGGGGAAGAAGTTGGCGGGGAAGATGGCAATGGTGAAAGAAAGTGGTGGTGGGGAAGGAAGTAACGAGGTGGGAGGTGGCAGGGAAGGAGTTGGTGGGAGGGAAGGAAGGAAATGGAGATGGTGAGGAATGAGGGAGTCATGAAACCTTGACGAGCCACACCAATAACACACTGGCGGAAAGAACTGATGCAGCACCTAGTTCATGGGGGAAGTGTGTGTGTGTGTGTGTGTGTGTGTGTGTGTGTGTGTGTGTGTGTGTGTGTGTGTGTGTGTGTGTGTGTGTGTGTGTGTGTGTGTGTGTGTGTGTGTGTGTGTGTGTGTGTGTGTGTGTGTGTGTGTGTGTGTGTGTGTGTGTGTGTGTGTGTGTGTGTGTGTGTGTGTGTGTGTGTGTGTGTGTGTGTGTGTGTGTGTGTGTGTGTGTGTGAGAGAGAGAGAGAGAGAGAGAGAGAGAGAGAGAGAGAGAGAGAGGGAATGTAAGAAAATACACAATATTCAGACAGAAAGAGAAATAGCTAGACTGACAGAGAGAGAATGACAGAAAGATAGACACACAGTTAGAGGAACCTAGTAGTGTGTTAACCCTTTAACAGGAGGAACAAGAACGGAGTGCGGGAAAAAGAAACGTTTCCGAGAGAGGACTGGAAAATATGTTACTGTGAACTGAACACACTACAGGACTTTTTTTTTTTATTACAGATATAGCTAGAAACTAAATAATAAGACAAAATGATCCGAGAAAGCCATGCAGAAAAGAATGAGAGTAAAAGGTAGAGACAAATGAGCACCACCGTTGTGAAATATCACGATTTTTTTTCTTTTTCCAAACAACAATCAACAGTTTGTGAACGGGTGATCTTGCATTTATAGCCTCCTGTAGTAAGACTTCTTTTACTTCCTGAGTATTGCCTCAAAGCTACTTTTCTTAGCAAGGACGAGATGTCTGATAGTGCAGAGTACAAATTTCCAATAATCCGTTAAGTATCATGATGTACTTGATAAATTATTGTTTCTGACGCGAGACGAGTTTACCCAGCTTAGGGGATTATTGGTGGTATTGCCCAGCCCCGGTGTGTCTGGTCGAGCAGATCCGTCGACCACAGATAAGCCATTGCTTCAGCAGGCCTGTCCTATAGGTATAGTACAGTACATACACCGTGTGGGGATCCGGCGCCCCTTTGTGATTGACGGCTCCTTACCAGAGTCGGACATGCCTCTTCCCACGGCTAGGTGCAGAGTAATACGAGAAGGTTTGGCTCTTGGGTAGACGGTGCCGCTGCCCTACCAAAGGTGCACAACATCACTAAGTGTAGACTCCTCGACAGCGCCACTCAGCATGGGAAGACATTTTGGTAATGAAGATGACATCCTGTTTCACTTTGATGACTTTTTTTTTCTATTTCTGCTTTCCCCAGGCAATTGCATGAAGAATCAGAATGATTTTTCAAACTGAAGAAGTGGGATAGAGCCTTCATCAATTCCTTCCCTTCACCGCTAGGGAATTCTACAGTGCCGAATAAGTAGGGTAATGGTACTATGAATAAAATGAGAAAAGATATCATAGTGCAGAAGTTAATCACGTCAAAACACAAGCTTCCCTCAAATATTTTCCCAAAATGAGTTACATTGGTGAGCAATTATAATATCTAGACTGAAATAGAATTTATAGTGACACTGGTGTTAATTGTGTTTACAACCAGGCATGTAGTTAATACGGAAGGCTAATTAATCATGCAAAATTATGTTTGATGGAAAGTCAACGCCGTTCACGTCAACACTATTAAAACTGAATTGAAGCTGTTTTTCCACAGATTCTGAGGAGTTCTTAGAAAAAAGAATATTTTAACTGAGAGTACAGTAGGCTACTATCTCTGACCACAATACGGTAGTTGCTGTAGTCAGTGTGAGTGTTACCACTATAATAACTACTTTCGTCTGGCACTTTAACTGGACATACTGTATAATTGTGACTCACTCCTTGATTATTCTTTCCTTGTTTTGCCTCATCGTATCATTCAGTGGAAAAAAGAGGTCATGATGATGAAGATGATGATGATAATGATGATGATGATGATGATGATGATGATGATGATTATCATTATTATTATTATCGACAATGATGATGATGATTATTATCATTATTATTATTATCGCCTGCCATTAGCAAAGCGAAACGATAATGTTTTTGCCTTCGTCTGTGTGTGTGTGTGTGTGTGTGTGTGTGTGTGTGTGTGTGTGTGTGTGTGTGTGTGTGTGTGTGTGTGTACCTGTTACCATTGTCTGTGTATCTGTTACTATTATATCTCATAAACGGCTTAAGCTATCAACATGGAACCTTCAGGATATCACGATATGGCCAAAATCTCGGACGAGTTCGAAAATGGGCATTCTGGGTCATGGTCAAGGTTACCAAAATGGCCACCAAAGGTCAACTAGTTTTCATTGCCGGCCTTTAGCACCATTATATCTCATGAACGGCTTGAACTATCAACATGAAACTTTCAAGGTATTAAGATATGGCCAAAATCTTGGACGAGTTCGAAAATGAGCACTCGGGGTTGAGGTCAAGGTCACCAAAATGGCTGTCAAATGTCAACTTTTTTTTTTTTTAATGGATTGGCTTTTGTGAAACGTGCTGGCTGAACTCCGTAGAGTTTTGCGAAGTTTCTTCATATTGGGTGTGTACAGTTTAGTTGCTTTTAACTTGTCCGAGAGCATCTTCTGGCTGGCGATTAGCATTCTGCCTTGAACAGCTATAGGCTGACGTTTGAGGGGAAACAAGTCTGGAGAAGCAAAGACATGCAGTTCGGGGAATAAATGATATCTGACAGGCGGAAGATCTGCAATATGGCAGTGTGACATTCCAGTCATGAGCGCTAACAGATGCCCGTGTGACAGGGGAAGGCATGGAAAGGTGGCACAATGGATGCAACTTTTTCTGAATATTTGCCATAAAAGTATCTGTAAAATAATGCAAGGGAGGCAACATTCCATTTTACCTGTAGGGGAGGTAGTTTATTTGTAATAGCAGGAATATTCATAATTCTCACATCTTTGTTTTGAATTTTGTCCAGTTACTTTAGTGCAACCTCCCCCCATCCACTCCACAAGGGTGAGCAACATTCAAGCTGAGAGCACACATGACTCTTATAAACTATAGCTAACTGCTCGCCAATGTAGAAGCTACGAACTCTGTACAATAATCCAAGTGTCTTTGAGGCGGTTATAGCAAGTGATCTGACATTAGAGGTCCAGCTGTGGTCACTGTTAAGTGAAACACCGTGAATTTCAGTACTTTTGGAGACAGGAATATTAGTGGCACTGAATGTAACATAGGAATTTGGCAATATCTGACTATTAGTAAATTGTATATATTTTGTTTTACTAGCATAAAATGAGAGAAAGTTATTTTGTCCCCATTCAGTCATCCTAGATGAGTCTTAATTTATGGAGATGGCTGTGCTGAGTTGTGAGTTAGAGATATTAAACTCTGTGAATGGGTATTTTAAGTATGAATGAACTGTGAAGTGTTAAGTCATCGCATGTGAATGGATGGGACTATGGGTGACAGACAAGAGATCATTAATATGAATTAGGAATAGGGTTGGAGCCAGAACTGATCCTTGTGGCACGTCTGCGTTAACTGAATGGAAATTGGAATATACCTCATCTACTTTTATCTCTCTGTCGTTGAGATATGAGGAAATCAGAGGAACAAAAGGGTGTCTGGATAGTAGCGAACTGTGCCACACTGTCAAAACCTTTAGAAATATCAAAGGCTACTGCATGAGTTTCTCCATGTTGGTCAATTTATTGACGGATGGTGTGAGTCAGAAGATTAAGTATATCAATGATGGATCTTTTGTGGCGAAAACCATACTGTCTATCACTAATTAAGTTATTAATTTCAAGATGTTTAGCTGTGTGTTTATTCATTACGATTTCAAATACTTTACCAAGGAAGATGTGCTAGCTATTGGTCTGTAATCAGAGAGGTCAGAGGAACTTCCTTTCTTCGGAAATGGGTGGATATTGGCTTCTTTCCAAGAATTAGGGAATAAAAAAGTACGTATGCAAAGTCTGAATAACTTGGCTAGAATAGAAGCAAGTTCTGGGAAGCATTTTCTCAAAAAAATTGGAGGAATTCCATCTGGGTCTGGAGCTTGGTTGGTTGGTAAATTGTCTAGGATGGATTTCACGAATCTAGTGTGTATTTTACGTGGAGCACTTTCGTTAGAGTCAAGTTCTAGTAGTGGGACGTTGTGGCTAACTTCCTCTAACGTAGAATTTCTGGCAAATGTACTGGCAAGGATATTCAGTTTACCATGCTGGTCATCTTCAATGTTATCATCTGAGGATGAAATTCAGTGGAAGTAGAAGTGGAATAGATAAGATGGACGGTAGAAAGCGTGACGTAGTGGGGTGAAGGTGAAGTGCATATTGGTCAGTGGTAGGATGGATGTGACGTGTGGTGGTGTGAAAGATGTACTGGTGTGGTGGTATGGCTGTGAGTTGCATGCTTCTGTGATGGTGGCGTGATGTTGAAGGTGGGGTGATGTAATGACGTGAGAGAGGTATGATGGTGTGAGAGTTGTGGTGGTGTGATGGTGTAAGTGGTGGAGTGGTGTGATGATGTAAAAGGTATGGCTGTGTGGTGTGAGAGGTGAGTGGTGTGATGGTGTCAGATGTGTGGTGGTGGGTGATGTGAGAGATAGTGAAAATATGTGGTGGTGTAAAGGAGAGAGGTATGGTGGTGTTGTGGTAGTGCTGAGGATTCTAGCTGTGTGATGTGTGATGTGCTGTGATATGGTAGTTTGGAGTCTGAGCTACTCTAGTGTTGTGAGAAGTATAGTGGTGTGATCGGTATGGTGATGAAGTGGTTTGCTATGTGTGGTGGTCTTGTGTCGTGCTTTGGTGACCGTAACTGTGTGGTGGTGTGATATATATGGTGCTCTAAATGATGTAGTGGTGTGTTGTCTGGTGGTGTGTTGATATCGTAGTGTACTGGTTTGAATGATGTGATGATTTAGTGTTGTGGTAGTGTGCTGGTGTGAGAGACTTCGTGGTGTGATGGTGTGGTGGTGTGAGAGACATAATGATGTTAGGGATGTCATGATGTGGTTGAGGCGGTGTGAAACGTGCGGTGATGTAAAAGGTGCGATTGACTGAGGTGAGTGGTGGTGTGGAGGTGCAGAGGTATGTGATGTAATGTGAGGTGTGTGACATGTAGTGAAACGAGAGGAGTGTTGGTGTGAGAATATGGTGATGTGGAAGTGTACAGGTGTGATGTTTTGGTACAATAGTGGTGTGAGGGGTGGTGCAGGTGATGGAGTGGTTTATAGGTCTGGAGATGAGACGGTGTGGTAGTGTAAGAAGTTTAGAGATGTGAATGATGAATGGTGTGGTGGTGTGAGCAGTGTGAAAATGTTAACAACTCGAGAATCATTTGGGTAGAAAGAAAAATCCTGAAGGTTGAAAGGGCTGTGGGGATAGTGAGGAAATGAGGGGATAATGGAAGGGGTGAATGGAAATGGTGCATAGGCGAGGAGATGGTGTATAGGTGAAGGAGATAAAAGATGAGGATGATGGTTGGGTGTGAGGGGACAATGGAAAGGTGAGGAACATGGTGAAGCGTGAGAGATATTAAAGAGGGAAAGAGGATATTAATAGGTTGTCTAAGATTGAGCTAATCTGTGGTTAAAGTGGAGAATTGTAATGTAGGTTGACATGTACATATAACAAGAAGATTACTGAGCTGAAAATATATTGTATGCATTGCAAATATATGCATATAATCCAGTGCAGAAATGCATGTATTTTACAGCTGGCCCTACCATCACAAAATTTTGTAAGCATAGCCAGATAGCACCAATTAAAAGAGGAGTTAAACAAGTTAACATTTTTACCAGAATTGTTCAGTGCCTTTTAGGGTAATATTTGCAGAAATTAAATTTGGTCTGGCAGTAGTAAAAAGAAATATATAGTTATCAGCTATTCCATAATGCTCATATTGAGGTGTGCATTAATCGAGGGCCATCTAGTGAAATCCATTGCGTTTAAGAGCAAATGACCAGACTATTCCCATTGATGGCGTTTCTTAATCGAATATTCCCAAGTTATCTCTTCAAGACTGAACCGATATGCCTGGAAAGACCTTTGCTCCAACTAGTGTGTTCACACCCTAGATTCGCTATCGACATAGCTTCTTTTCATCAGTTCGGGAGGTACTCCATGACATGACAGGGGATTTTAGTAGGGAGCTTGGAAAAGGGTTTAAAAGTAAGTATGTTTATTAAGTTAAAGAAGTAAATTCTATTCATACCCAGGTACTGGAGAGGGACGCTTCCACGCGGTGACACCGATATGGCTGGCTGGCTCCGCTACTTGGTTATGCAAACGTCGTTTAACTACCTCCCTACGTCTTCAAGAAAGTATGGTGAACTGCAGGAGAACAGTAACTTCACTGTGCAGTCCACCAATTTCACGTTCAGATGAGACTGGGGACACAAAACACAAAGAGCAGTCAAGTCCTTTCGAAATAAATTAGGAGATAAAGTTCAAAAGCGTGTTGTTAGCCAGAATGGTAATGTGTGGCTAACAATGTTAGCGTATACACGGATCCATAGGAAAAACAGTTTAGTCAGGGAACAATAAGAATTAAACTGCGTGAGGAGACAATGTCAAAGATAACAGTATTATCAACAATAAACTATTTGTGCCCACAAAACGAGAACTGCACAGACGATGTATCCTTCTTGCTATGATTTGTAACTCAAAAATCTGTCACCAACCAACATCCTAGACAGTAAACTGACGATTACCTGAGAAAATGGGAAGCATATGTTAAAGAAGACAATCTCTAGTAAGGAAGAGACGGAATTAAACGATCTTGCACAATGACCAGGAATAAAAGTACAAATAAAAGAGAAATGGTCACGAAAATTGTTTAATACGAGTATAACTATGGGAGGGATAAGGCAAGGGAAAGCCAGATATGGAGTGAGAAGAAGAGGCAAAAAGAAAATAAATCGAGAAAAATTTGCTGTGTGATCAGGCGAACAAACAGAAGGTCAGAATGAAGATGCTTGAGGCTTTCGTCTTGTAGAGAACTGTCTTAAGGTGATGATAAAGCGCGCGCGCGCACACGCGCACACACGCACACGCGCACACACACACACACACACACACACACACACACACACACACACACACACACACACACACACACACACACACACACACACACACACGCACACGCGCGCGCGCGCGCTGGATTCTAGTGTATTACATATTATGTAACAATGGGAAAAGAGATGCTATTTGTTCCAACTACACTCAGTCTGATATTGAAACTGAGTACTCGTATAACTATTCTGGAAGAAATAGATACTTAAGCACGATTTTTAAAATAAAACTCAACGAAAATTTCTTACCATTGTTTTAAAACAATCCCCTGCTGTACATTGTGCGCCTAATGACACCCATTATATCACTTCCGTTCCAAGGTTGAGCAGGTTTTTGCGCATTAGAAAGGAACTTTACTTTATCCTAAAGAATTCGTACCGATATTGATTTTAGATTAGTGCTGAAGAACAGTTTCACCATCGGAAGTGTTGTACGTAACATGGAGACCTCTTTTTTGTTTTCTCATATCCTGTTTTATGAATCAGCTCAATTGTTCGAAATGTAAATTACGTTATAAAGATTGCACTAGCTAATCGCTAAAGAACGGGTTTTTCGAACATCAGGGGGATAGGGTCATATCACAATGCTCACCATCTGCCTAGCTGTCCACCTCCAATTGCGAAACGCGAACACTCTCATGCTGCAGATCACCCACTCGCTCTAGTAAATTTTGACATTTTGAATATATATGAAGTCTCTGTGGTACAGTGGTAGAGTGCGTTTCGTACACGGGTGAGCCAGGGTTCGCGCCCCGCCAGGGTAAATAATCTTTGGGAGTGTTCACCCGGCCACGTACTGCATTGGACACCAGGGATGCTGTGATTGAACCAGTGTCGCTTACTATATATAAAGTATGCTTGCACCCAGTCGGCTTGCGCGGGCCGATTATACTTGGTTCACAGAATACATACACATCCAAAGGCACTCCAACACTACAGTTACACTAACAAGCACTTCTCACCCTACATACAATCTCTACTTGACAGCCTAAGCCACTTGGTAGAGATACATTGGCTGTATCGTCCCGACTTCTGTCGAGATAGGCCGGTCCTGCAGTGGGTACTCAAATGGCTGATGATGATATATACTGTATATATATGTATATATGCAAAGTAACCACAGGAAAAATGAAAGGCGCGACAGAGAGTACTTTCGTATATTACATCTTCAGACAGAATGAGACAGAAACGTAAAGGGTAGAGGTCTTTTATTCACAGCCGCAGCAGGGAGTGGCACACAGAACAACGGATGACCTGAATTAAAACTGATCGATACACAGAACAAAGATACCTGACTTTTTTACATGTGGCTTATCTTATGCGCACCTGCAGCAGAGAGTGGCACAGAACAAAGGATGACCTGAATTTAAAAATTAGCGATGCACAGAAATATACGTACCTGACTACTTTTTTTTTTTTTTTTTTTTAGGGATGCACCTGACAAAAGGGGGGTAAATACTGCAGCTTAAGACCTAGAGGCCTAATGCTAGGTGTGTCTCACACGAAATATACGAAAGACATCACTGTCTCTCCATTTATTTCTCCTGTGGTTATTTAGCATACATATCTTCTCGGTGAAGTGAAGTTTCTGCATATATATATATATATATATATATATATATATATATATATATATATATATATATATATATATATATATGGAGCCTCTGTGGTACAGTGGTAGGGTGCGTTTCGCACGCTGGTGGACGCGGGCTCGCCTACAGGCACAATTGTAAAAACTTCGGGAAGCGTTCACCGAGCCATTAACCGCTTTGGCGGACATGAGGGGTGCTGTGGGTGAACCAGTGTCGCATACTAGTATGCTTGCACCCAGTCGGCTTAAGGCGGAACGATTACACTTGGTTCACAGACTACACACACATCTAAAGCCACTCCAACATTACAATTACACTCAAAAGCATTTCTCACCAAACATACAGTCTCTACTAGACAGTCTCAGCGACTTGGTAGATATACATTGGCTGTATCGTCCCTACTTTGGTAGGGATAGGCCGGTCTTGCAGTGGACCTCAACGGCTGATATATATATATATATATATATATATATATATATATATATATATATATATATATATATATATATATATATATATGTGTGTGTGTGTGTGTGCGTCTTATTGTGTGCGTGTGCTGAAAATAATGATTGATAGGAAGACAGGAAGAAAAAAGTATAAAGTGGAGGGATAATGGCAGGCTGAACTATATGTGGACCGCAAGAACTGAAAGTAGGTCGTTTCTGAAGCTGCAAAGCACTCCCTGACACCAGAAAAACCGCGAGCAGCGAGAGAGGTTCAGACGTCTCGCTAAATAAGCCAGAGGCGCTGAATTAGTGGACGTGCTTAGCAAAGTTTCGCCGCTTTATTTGTGGAATGCCCTGTGCCTACTGTACATTTAGAAAGAACCTTAACTATACTGTATTTACGGATAATCAAGTTTCTACAGTAGATAACTTCCATTTCATATATCGTTAAATTTTTGGTATTTTGTAACTTTAATTTTTGCTTTAATTTAATATGTGAAGTGATTTGCAGTTGTATAACTGAAGGCAAATGTATATTGAAGCAGTTTTGACGCATATCTTAGAGTTAGGAGGGTTTACAAATATGGCTTCTCTTTCAGCATTGCTTTGGCCATTGCAACCTTTTCATACAATGTTCGTCGCTTCGTTTTAAACACTGTGCTTTCGCAATGCTGGGAAGAAAATAACAAAATGGATACTGTAAATTTCTGCTAGTGGGCTTGTCTCACCATTTTTCTGAAGGAATATGACTTAGCTGATATTGCACTGGTGTCAACGTAGTGCTGGGGAGGTTACACAAGTTTCAAAATTTATTCGCTTCTGAATTACTCTTCCTGAGTTTGCCCTCTTCGCATTGGACCATGTTTTCGATAGGTTTATTAGTTTTTATCGTTTGCTTGGCATACATCCTCCAATTATTTTATATTTCATGTTTCGCCTTTCAACCATATTCACCCCTCCCCAATTTTAATCTTACTTGATAGAATTACCCAGTTACATTTTTTATTTTGAGCAATATACATACTGTACACACACACACACACACACATATATATATATATATATATATATATATATATATATATATATATATATATATATATATATATATATATATATATATATATATATATATATATATATATATATATATATATATATATATAATAAAAGCGAGTTTTTGTATGTTTGTTACTTATAAACTCGGCTCCCTCAGGGTTTACTCCCACATATGATACATATTCTGAATCAGCATGATCCAGGGAGTGTTTTGGTATATAATTTATTAGGATTAATTTTATGTTGAAAAGTTATATTATGTATATTGACCGAAGGCCCAATCAGCCTTCCGCAGGAGTTAGCAGAAAAAGTCCGCCCGGAGGGCGGACCTTTTCGGCCAATATATACATGTTTGTAAGTTCCCCACTGAGAATCGAACCCTGGACCTTTTAGACAGAAATGAGGCAATGATACCACTCGACCACGACGTGATCAAAGTTGTGCCAACCTGACTTCTTTTGACGAACCAGGTAAATCCATTATGGAAGGATATATTTCAGTCACAACACATTAGGATTATATCACAGCCCCACGCAACTCAGCAAGTGACAGAGCAGATTTAATGTATCCTAGACACAAAGCGAGCGTCTTTAATTGTTAGAGAAACACACATTACACGCCTCTGTACAAATATACTTGTACGCTCCCGACTGGGATTCGAACCAAGAACCTCTTGGATAGAAATCAGGCATTGATAGCACTCGACCACGGCGTGATAAAAGCTGTGACAACCTGATCTTTTTGACGAACCAAGTAAACCCATTATAGGAGGACATATTTCAATCAAAACACATTAAGATTATATCACAGCCCCACGGAACTCGGCAAATGAAAGAGCAGTTTTAATCTACCCCAGACACACGCGTGTAATGTGTCTCTCCAACATCTAAAGACGCTCGTGTTGTGTCTGGGATAGATTAAAACTGCTTTGTCACTTGCCGAGTTGCGTGGGGCTGTGATATAATCTTAATGTGTTGTGACTGAAATATATCCTTCCATAATTGATTTACCTGGTTCGTCAAAAAAATCAGGTTGTCATAACTTTTATCACGCCGTGGTCGAGTGGTATCAGTGCCTGACTTCAATCTGAGAAGTCCAGGGTACGATTCCCAGTCAGGAGAGTACAAAATAATATATTTGCACGCACGTGTGTAATGTGTCTCTCCAACACACACACACACACACATATATATATATATATATATATATATATATATATATATCTATACACACACAAGGCATTTGTTATGAAAATATTATTAGTCTGCCCGGGAGGGGAGAATTAATTACAGTCAAGATAGATTAGTTCTTTCCGGATATCTGGAATATATCAAAATTATGATGGTGCTTACTTTGGTTTTACTCTTCCTCTCCATAGTGCTGAATTCTATGTAAAATTGAGTAGTTTATGTTGATTTAATATTTATGATTTTATAGCTAGTTATATGATATACTTCTTTTTACGAAATACACATCATGAAATGACAATGATTTTCCGTCTAGTAGTCTACGTTGCACATTTCTCATTACTGTACTGTACATGATATTAACACTCCCATGCATTTATGTTCCCATCGTCAGAAAATTATCCGAATTCCTTCACTTTATCACACCATTTATGGCATTTTTTCCTGACATTATTCCCCAGTTACATCACCTCCTACCATAAAATTGCCCCTGTCGACGGTGCGTATATTGCCGACAGACATTCCGGACGAGTTACCTTGAATCCCTTCCATATGGTGACGTCTTTATGCTTTTTTTTTTCCCTTGCTACCTCCCGACGATTTTATTCCACCTGCGAGAGATCTGTAGCAGCGAAGGGATTAAGACTGCATTTAAACCCTCCTTTAAAAATAAAAATCTTCATATATACAATCGTATGAATGGAGCGTGATAAAAAAAAAAAAAAATTGTGCTGAATGGATGAAGACGGTGTTATTAGCACTGTTTAGGTGAGACTGTGCTCGTCTCGGCGTAGCTCCTGCCAGTACCCCACCAAAGGTCACCCCGCCGCCCGGAGACGCGCCAATAATTCATGCGAGGTGGAAGCTTCGAAGGTGCAGCAAGAAAAAGGAGAAATTCACACCAGTGGCAAGCAGAAACAGTGTGGGTCCGAACCTTCTGCTTTCACTGCTTCCTTCTTCCCTCCCATTCTTTTTTTTTTGTGTTCTTTTCACGTGTGTTAATCTTATCTTGTGTTCTGGTTCCATTATTTTCTTTCTAACATAAGGGGATGTGAATAGCGTTGTTTTCAGAATATTGCTTTCGCGTTTCCTCTCTCGCTCTGACTCTTTTCCATGATGTTGCTTAATTTTCTGTCAGGAAAGCTCTAGTAATGTATATCAACCAACCCTAGAAGATTCTGTTCATCCGAAAGTTTGGTATAGGAGCCTTAGTGGTAAACTTATACACTTTACATCCCATTCTAGTTCTCTGTACCAGTTTGCCTAGAAGAGATATGGCGGTTGGTCTCCGAGGATTGTTTTCGTTGTTTTCTACCTCATTCAGCCTTTCTTGTTTTCTTTTTCTTTTTCAAACAAGAAAAAATTTACGAAGATGATGGAGTGGGAGTGCGCCAAAACCACTCAAATGAGGTCGAGGCAATATAAAGACGTAAAAAGACATACAGTGCCACCTCTGGCTTTACAACTATCATTTCATTTTTCCAGTACACTTATGCTACACCACAATGGCACATACTCAAGTAAAATAAATGTAGGGATAGGATTACAAGTGTTTTTATTGCCTCCACCTTGTGCTGATATTTTTTGCACACTGACATCCCTGCATCTTCATTCATTTTAAAGATTTATGAAATGCTTTCTGTTTACTTGTTTTACTGATTTTTGAAGAGCCTTAACTAACCCACTTTGTCAAGAGAGAGAGAGAGAGAGAGAGAGAGAGAATTCACCAGTCACCCGAGAGAGTTGGCTAGAGTTACATGTCAGCCACGATTCCTAATGAGATTAACTTACCAAGGAAATTTCACCCACGGAAATATTACTTGAGGAATCCCATACTGTTCATTGACTTAAGAATCAGGTATTTTGTTTTGTTAATTTATTCACGTACACGTTGCTGATAGATGTTGCTGTGAATAACGTTTTAAATCTCGTGTCAATTTTTTTTTTTTCTTTTTTTTTTTTAGAGATGAGGATCGACTGGCATATACAGTAAAACTTAACGGTAGGCATGTCGTATCGAATTTAATGACGATGAACCATGAGGAATAGGTATATGTATGAATCTTTAAATGAAGTGAAATATGATTTTTGTTACGTTTTCTCTAATTTCAGACGATTTTCCTCACCTTACAGTGAAATAAAACGATTTCAGCAGGAGTTACTGGAGATGGTTTCAATTGTGGAAAATATTGGTTTATTTATAGTTAATAACATCGTCTATGGATAACAATATTTAGCTGAAATCATACGTCACTGAACTGAAAGGGTCAAGGTCTGATACAGGGAATCTGAAGTGAGGTTAAAACTCTGCCTGGTCTGCCTCCCCGCCCCCATCTCCCTCTCCAGTTGTTTTCATTTCATACCCAAGTTTCTTTTTTGCTCTTTGCTATCTACATCCATTGCAATTCTTTTTATTTCCACTCAGTGCTTTCTCTTGGTAATCCTCAAACATCTCGAACCCCATCAGCTTTTGCCATCACCCGACGAGTTTACCCAGTTTATGACCGAAGTTTTGAGCTGTAGGAGTAAGACATAGCCTTCAGCAGTCGATATGCTATTAGAGTCCTCTCCTAATCCAATTAAATATTCTAAAGAAAGGAAGAATGAACCCCAGTCACATGTCCTTGGGATGAAGGGATTAACAGCCGATTAACTCAACATCCTTTTTGTTTTCATGTCTTCTCTTTTTTCCTTTTCTTTCCTTCAGAAATTTTATTTCTTCACAGGTGATATCCTCCCTCCTTTTTTGTTTTTATATCTTCTACTATTTCAATTCCCTCTCCTTTTTTTTTCATCTCCTCTTTCTCTCCTCCTGATCATTAATTTTCCCCTTCCAGATCTCGTATCCTTTCTTCTATTTTATCTCCTTCATTATTTTCCTAATAATTTCTTCTATTTTCATTTTTTTCCGTCCATCTCATAAATTTGACTTTTTCCCCGTACCCCTTCTAATAGTTTTTTTTCCTCTCTCTTTCGCCTAATAATTATCTCCCCCCCCCTTCATCTTGTTATAAATCCATATCTTCTTTTTTTTTCTCAAAAATCTATGTAAATTTTTTTTTCCTCTCTTCCTTCCATCCATCTCTTTTCACTTTTTCTTTTCCTCTTCCCTTCTGTCTTCAACCTCTCTCCTATGGAAACTTCATTACACTCCACTCAGTTTTCCCATGTTCTTTTCACCGTTTTAACTCTTTCTCGATTTCCCAAAAGGAAAGTCCCTTGTTTCGTTTTGGTATTTTTCTTACATACGCTCGTTGCAATGTCTTTATGTCTAAATGCCTGGTATCTCGCAACACATTACTCAGATTTTCGACTTAACCTACGCAATGAAACTAGAGTTAAAAGAAAAAAAGACGGATGTGCGATAAAGAAAGTACGGGTGCAGACCTATTAGACGCCATAATAAGGGAGGGTGGGGCACACTGAAACATGGGGCACCGTGGGACAACACTGATTCTAGAGGCATCTGGGAATCCTGGCGTGAGAACTCGTACCAGACATCACTCTGCGGCCAATGCCTCTACTAATGTTGCTAAGGGAGGTTGTGCTGCTCCAGGTCCTCTGCGCTGGAGGTCCTTGTTCTGTCAATAAACAAAAGTAATTTTTTTGCGGTAACTACGGAAGTACCTGTGTATCATGTGTATTGCACAAAATGTTTATATAATATTTACCTAAGTATAACAACTAAATGTGAACATAATGGGATGATCCTGTTACCATGTGCTTTCCTGATTTTTCTAGAACTGACTTTGTCTTCCAAAATTTCACATGGGCCACAGTGGGACACCTATAATGGGGCACTGTGGGACAGTGTCCCATTGTGCCCCATAGTGGTGTGGAGATGTGTATTATGTATATTATATTATACATCACGCACTATTGATACTATTGGCTATATATTATATATTATAGACTGCATATAATAGGGTTGCAGTATGATTGCTACTGACATTCCTCAGAAAGAACCGCTTGCTCAGCGTAGACCTAAAGCTCAAAACTCTAAACAAAACCGAGACTATAAGAAGGAAACCAATGGCAAGCCAAGATCCCCCAAAATTAGTTTTTGAAGAGCAGGAGTCATCATCTGGGGAAGATTTGGTTTTGTCAGATCATTCATCAGACGACTTTGATGAAGAGATGACCAATGACGATCTGGAGTTTCCTGAATTGGAAGGAGAGCTAAAAGTACTGTAAATGCCTACATTTTGGCTGAGTTTGATACTACAATTAAGAAATATTATGTAGGCCTTCCAACAAAAGAGAAAGATGTTGAAGGGGACTACGAAGTTTCGTATCTGTGGAGAAAGCGGGAATCCTTGGAGTTTTTCTTTCCACAGGTTCAGGATATTGATTCTATCAAGCTCAGTGGCATTAAGGTCATCCTCCCCAAGCCTAACACGTGTGCTACAACAAAAAGACAAAATGCATTCCTTAAATTTGATTTGAGTTTTGGTTTCAGTGTGCCCCAGTAACTTGTCCCACTCTCTCTCTCTCTCTCTCTCTCTCTCTCTCTCTCTATATATATATATATATATATATATATATATATATATATATATATATATATATATATTATTGCAGATCATTTTTTTTCAGACAAGTTGATTAATTCTTTGGCATATGCTTATTGATGCTAAGTGTTGATAGTTGTTTTCCCGTATTTCATTTCTCTAATATCTATTCAAATAAATAGTGTCACAATTATTTTTTTGTCCCACTGTGCCCCACTCTCCCCTAAATATCCCAGTGATGGAATGTGTTCCGTACGGTCTTGAACGCGGTTACGATATGAGGCGAGTTCAATTCAATCATGCCATTTACCATGATTGTTCTGTGATTCGGTGAATTGTTAGAAATGCAAATACCAGCATATCCATACAAAAAGTATAAGCTGGGTAAATTTGGGTAATGTCATGCATTTCTTAGCAAATATTGCCTCTAGTTTTTCCATCTATCCTTCTGGTAACACTACTCTTTCATCCTCTTGTCGTTTGACAGCCATCTCACACTCCACTTCCCCTTTTCTTAGCTACTATTTTTGTCGTCGTCTGTTCCTCCACGTCTTTTATCACACTTTTTCCATCTCACCTTCAGCATCATCTTCCCTCCTTCTCTCTTGTGCTTCTCCTAACAATCCCCTCACTCAGGTCCACAAATTTGCTCTTTCTATTCCCCCCCCCCTCTCTCTCTATCTCTCTCTATCTCTCTCTCTCTCTCTCCGCGTATCCTACACTCAGTTTCCCATTCTTTCACTCACTTATTTGATTTTCGTTTGTTCTTCTTGATCATCAATCACCCTCCTTTCCTTTCACATCAACTACTTTTCCTTCTCCCAACACTAAATTCACTCTCCTTTCCTTTCGCATCCTCTCCTTTTCCATATCCCAACACTAAATAGTCATTTTTTTTTTTTTGCGTTTCTTATCTAAGCTTTTTTATTGTTACTCCTCCTCCACCACCTGAGGGTTTCTATTTCTCAGGGATCTTAAGCAATTTACAGGATAAACAAGCGTCTACAGCAATTTACTGTTAAGAAAAATAATTTTGTTTTCGCTCTTTACAACTCAACTTTCACTCTAATCTGATTGAAAAGGTAATAGTTAATGTATGGGCGAATTCAAATGAGCAGACACGCAATAACACACACAACTTGTGATTAAGACGGTTCGTAAATATGGTTCATTTTCCCCCTTTTATCATGCCAACACTCACAAATTTCCTCCTCCTCCCCCAGCTCTCTCTCTCTCTCTCTCTCATTCCTCCTTCATTGTTTCCTTTTCTACATCCACTGTTCCTTCAAGTTTCCCGTCTCTCATTCTCCTTCCCACTCTTCCTCTTCACTAATCCCTTTTCCTTCTTCATCCTCATCACCCTCCATCTCCACTTCTCCCTGTCACCTTTTGCTATTCTCCATTTCTTAACTCCGCCTTTTCCTCTTCCCCACACTTTCATTCCTTCCACTTTCTTTTCATTCTTTATCTTCCTCCTCACGGTCTTTCATCCCCCATGCCCCATTCCACCTTCTTCCATACAGCATCCTCCCTTCCACCTTTTCCTTCGTTAACTTCCCTTCTTATCGCCTAGTTCATTCCTCCCACCCCTCTTCCCTTTTCATTTCTCTTCGTCCTCTCCATTCTTACCTTCCCCACCACTCCTGCCTCTCAATTTATCCCTCTCCTCTCTTCCCCTATCTCAATTCTTGTTCGCCTCGTCATCTCTTCCTCTCCTATACTCACCACTCTCTTATATCACGTTTACCTTTCTCATCTTTCTCCATTATCCTTCCCACCCCCTCCCCTCTCTTCATCTTTCCCTCTTTATTGCTCCATCCCTTTACCCTTCCTATCTTTTAACTTCTCCGTCTCCTCAGCTTCATCTCTCCTTTTCCTCTCCCTCTTTCATTCCCACCCTGTCCTTCCTCCTCACAACCCTCTTTCCATCGCTTCCTACATCCCATCCTTGACATCCTCCACCCACTCCTTCACGCTTTTAGCCTCTCCCTCTCTATTGTTCCCCCATCCCCCCTTCGATCATTATTTTTCCTTTCTTCTCATTTTCATAACATCTCCCTCTCTTTATACTCTCTCTCTCTGTTCACCTCTCTCTCCTTCACCCCTTTTACGCACACATACCCCCCCACCTCTCTGTCTGTCTCCGTCTCTGTCTCTGTCTGTCTCTCTGTCTCTGTCTGTCTCACTGTTTCTCTGTATCTGTCTCTGCCTCTGTCTGTCTGTCTGTCTGTCTGTCTCTGTCTCTGTCTCTGTCTCTGTCTCTCTGTCTCTGTCTGTCTGTCTGTCTCTCTCTCTCTCTCTCTCTCCATTCCTCTTTAATTTACTCTAGCCCTCTACTCTCTCTTCACCTTCTGTTCCCCCGTTCTATCATCCCTCCTATTCCTTTTTCCCTATCCACCTTTCCCTCTTCCCCTCCTCCTCCTTTCTTCTTTTTTACATATTTCTCCTTCCTCAAGTAATATCCTCTCTCTCCTTTCTTTCCTTCCTCTTCTTTCTCCCTCTGATTCATCTTTCTTCTTCCCTCTTCAGTTCTCCATCCCCCCCCCTCCCTCTCTCCGCCTCCTGCCTCTTCACCGCTGCTTGTTATCTGCAGCTCGATAGGAGACGAGGAAGGGAGGGTGGGGGGAGGGGAGAAGGAGGGAGAGGGAATTCCAAGAAGAGGTAAATAAGCTAGAGAAGAAAATAAAAAAAGATGAAGGAAGGGAAAGGAAAGAAGGAATCTAAGTTTTTCGCCCAACTAATTCTTCCATTAAGCTTGTGAAATGATGAAGGTAATGCTGCTGATGATGATATTGGTAATGAGGATTCCATGCATGGTTGGTTTCGGTTGGTTAGTTTGGGTGGCTGTTCACTTATGAAACTCTTGAACAGATACCCCCAAATTTAGAATGACTGAAAACCAACAGAGGAAAAATAGAGTATACTTTGGTCGAAAAATGTAGTCATAATGGGTCAAGATCAGTGCCACCCCATACAACATTGATCCGATTAGAATCATCAAACCAAAATTTGTGGAATAGTTAAAGGTCAGAAAATGATTAATTTATTCAGTTCTGAGAAAATAAGCCAAAATGAAAGGTCACAGGGTAGGGAAAAATAATTATTCCAGGTCATGATACACAGATTTTATCTGATTTGGATCAAGCATGATGGAACGGTTTAAGAGCAGCCGTTGATGAAGGGATTCAGTTTTGACAGCAACATGTGAAGGGTCAGGGTTACAAGGCATAATTAATTTAAATATTAATGTTCCAGTAGAAAATGTAGGTCAGACATCAGGGATATAATTCGAGTCTGAGAACTTTCGCTCAATGGTCAAGGTTACAGGACACTCTCAAAAGTTCTGATTAGACTGCCTGTAGGATGTGTGTTGCATTCTCTATGTGCTCCACCATGTCTGGATACGTAATGCCACCAGTGGCTTAGATCACTCTCCCACCCTTATCCCATCAATATCATGACGTACTTTTGTTGTATTTTTCAATACCCAGAAGCTTTTACTGAACTTAGGATAAATGTTTTGAAGTCGAATGGTTAAACAAAGTCTTAATTAACAGCCTGCTGTGTCAGAACTCAACTAAGGTGAACTGAATTGTCTCGAATATCAGGCAGACAATTTGAGAAACTGACATGAAGTTCAAGGGATTAGGAGCCTTGCCTTGGGAACCCTACATCTTCAAAGGGGTAATATGGGACTGACTCTTGAGGTCAGTTATCTGTGGCAATTGGTCTCCTGTTTAACCTTCTCGTGACTGCATCTTTTTTTTTTTTTTTCAGTTACCAGCTGTCGCTTAAAATTAGCTGAATAAGCACTGAACCCTGAGAACAAAACCACTGGTATCATTAACCCACTCTTGCCCGGGATAACCATGATGCTCTATTCTAGACGAAAGTGAATCATATAATTCTAAGTGTTAAGTACTGCAGTAAGCGAAGCGAACGATACTATTATGAAACACAAAGTAGGATGGCAGAGCTTAACACTAAAAGTGTGTGTTTGGGGGAAACCATTAAAGTTCCCCGTGATATAAGCACATCGGTGGAAAGCTTTTGCAAAAGTAATGTGCGACACTGAAGGGACTTTTCTTAAAATTTTTCACCATAAAGCTGAAAAAGGGAAAAAAAGGAAGATCCGACTCAGCACTAAAGTTGTATTAGTACGGAAAATAATAAAACTACAGTGGATCTACATACACCGTTTGAAAGTTTATGAACAAGTGATATGATCTACTGAAGTAACTTTTCTCCACATTCGCCATCATAAAGGTGAAAAAGCCAAAAATCACCAAACTGAGTGCCAAAACTGTTATTTTGGAAACTGTAAAGTTACAGCACATCTACACGCATTGTTGAAAAGCTTAAGAAAAGGCAATATGCGTTACTGAAGTTGCCGTTCTCAAAAATTGCAACCATACTGCAAAAAAAAAAAAGGGGGGGGGGCCAAAAAGGCCAATCAGAGTACTCTAACTGGGTTCTCACAGAAATTATTAAAACGATCACTGACCTACGCTCATCACTGGACTGCTTAAGGAAAAATAATAGGTGTTATTTGTGTCTTTTCTAACAAAAAAAAATCGCCGCCTTATTGCTGGAAAAAGCAAAAAGTGCTACAACTGAACAATGGAATTGAATATTTTTCGGAAATTGCTAAAAGTACGAAGTACTTGTGTTCATCACTGGAAAGTGTCTGGAAACACAGTATGTGTTCCATAAGTGGCTTTACTCAAAATAGCCACCATACATTAAAAAAAAAAAAAAAAAAAAAAAGTATTTTCGACATCAAAACTGGGTCACCTCTAAAATCATAAAAATTACGGTAGACCAACCAACTCCCATCACTGAGAACAGTTTTCTATGGCATTCTGGATGCAAAATGTGTAACAAAAATGTTAATGATTAGGGAAAGGAAATTTCCCTTTTTTCTTGCTATGACTGGTAGTCTATTACACAGAATACCTTGCACTGATTCGAACCACAGGAGGTGAGTGGGAGGTTTTGCTATAATGTATTGCCACTAAGGGAACTAGGCTCCTCATACATTCTTACTCCGCTCATTAGGGTGACCTATTACTCATTAAATTTTTACTAACAGCAGATTATTCCCTTAATTTTAGAAAAGATTTTCTAACCATAGTGAATAGACGTAGATTTCTTTAACTCTTTCAGCTAACATGGTGCTATCCTAACGTAGTGTAACTTGCAATAAGGGGGTACAATAGTAATGTCTGTCAGCAGCAAGAATAAAGCTTCAAAAGACGTCACTGTTTTATGGGATTAAATGTGCTGGAGTACGATAGCGTAGCCAAAGGCCCTTAGATCACCAGAGTAAAATGGGATCAGATTTTTTATTCTTCTTTCCTTCTTGTGTCTCGGCCGTCTCCCCCTCAGGGAAATAACGAGCAAATTTTATCCCGCTCGCCCATCTTCCTCCATGTTTTCCTTCTTCCCTCATCATTTTTTTTTTCTTACCCCTCCCGGCCCAGGAGGGGCTCAGGGACGGGTATTGTTTTCACTTGGTTTGTCTGTTTGTTTTTAGTTTGTTTGTCTGTCTGTTAACAACTTTACGTAAAAACTACAGGTGCGATTTTGACTAAAATTACAGGGATGATGGGTTACGACCTTCTAATCACCTGATTATATTTCGAGCCAAATTGGGCCAAGGTCCATGATGTAGGCCCCCAAAATGCAGAAAAACAAAAGGGTACAGGTAATAATCGTTTTTCGCCATAACTCCTTTCAAATTCGTCATATCGACATGAAACCAAAACCTAAAGGTGCATCTTTTAAATCTGCATTCTATAACATGCATCAGGAAGGTCATCCCCTAGTTAGCGGCAGGGGGGTCAATGTCAGGTGGGTCGGACCTAAAATTTCAAATGAACATAAAATCGTCAATTTTCACATGATCGTCAATTTCACCTCCAAATTTGATATGTGACATCTTTGACTATATATCTTGTTGTTTTTATTCGTCAGCACTAAAGAGACTGCCGGGGACGGGTTTGCTGTGTCCTGGCACCGCTTATTGTTTCTGTATGTTATATTCTGTTTCCTTCGGTTCTTTTATTTTTCATCCTTTCCCTCATAACAGTCCTTATTTCGCTTCTACCATTCATGTTATACACCATTTTATGCATATTGTCTTTGGTTTCTTTTACTTCTAGTTCTTCCGTCTTCCTTCTTATACTCCTTTTCTTTTTTCTTTCCTTTCACCGATCCGCCATATATATATTTTTTCTTTTTCCTTACATCTTCGATTTCTTTTCCTTTGAACCTTAAATTTCCTTATGTGTTTCTCCATCTATTTATCTTTCTTCCTTCCAGTTCCTGCCCACCCTAACCTTGCCGTGTTTTTCTCCTTCCCTCCACTCTTCCATCTATTTCCTTACACCTCTTTTATCGAGTCTCCGTCCTTTCCTCCTTAATCCCTTCCAGTGCGGCGACATCTTTTAAAATCTTTTCCTGCTATATCCAGACGATTAAGAAACTACTCTTTCATTTAAATGAAGGACATGACTAACCCAACGATGCAGGAGTCTATCGTAATCAGAGAATAACATCTCGAGAAAGCAAGAGTAAAAAACACAAGCAGGAGCAATCACAGAGCTCAATTTCCGCTTTCTGCAATTGGTCTAAGCGTCGAATATTTGCTTTTGTCCTTTGACCGACACCCTCATCAGACTGTTTCTTGAATCGAATTACTTCACCCTTAATTGATCCTCAACCCTTTCACCGAATTCGGTCCAAATCGGATCAAAACTGTATGGGCTGATCTTGCCCTTTGTCTCTGGTCTTCGAACTACAGTCCTCACAAGTGATGCTGTTCATCCTTGATCCTCAACTCTTCCTCCACGCTTTGTCAGAAAAAGCCTGGGTCTTTCTCTATGACTTTAACCTTTAGTTATCAATATCTATTTTCTTTGGCCGTGTCTTACCCCAAATTGCTCTATTAGCTTTGGGTTAAATAGGGTGTAAAACAATTTATGTTGACCACGCCGTCCATGTGACCTTCATCCTCTCTCTCTCTCTCTCTCTCTCTCACACACACACACACACACACACACACACACACACACACACACACACACACACACACACACACACACACACACACACACACACACACACACACACACACACACACACACACACACACACACACCTCACGCTGCTACTCAGGAGGGTTTTAAAATTATGTCCCCAGGCTAAAGAGTTAACATTCTTTCTTCTTCGTCCTTCCTCTAATCACCCTTGTCTTATGTTTCATAATTATTTTTCTTTCACTTTACAAGTTTTTCATCCGTTCCTTAATATTTTTCTTTATCTCCTCTCGTCCGTTCACACTTTCGTCTTTTTCTTTTTCGTTTTCCAACATGTCTTTGATTTTCCATACCCCGATTTTGGACATTTTATTTTTTCTCGAGGTTTTTACCTTTCCCAGCTTCTTTTATTTAAGTCTCCTTTTGGCTGAATTATTCTGTCTCCCATGGTTGCTTCCTTAACACTCTTCTTTACTTCCTACTGTTTATCTTTTTTTCCCTCCAGTTCCCGTTCTCCCCTCCTTCCTTTTTTTGTTCTCTCTGTCACTTTTTCCCCTTCAGGTTGTCGACTGTCTGGCCTTTGCTCCTTAACCCTATTACTGTTTAAATAAACTCTAATATTTTATGTTAATTATTGGGAGATCGTTTTACTCAACTGAATATGAGTCGTAGAGAACTGAGGTAGTTAGCACAGTCATCAGTTTCCCCATGATGGTCAGAGCACCAACCACAATTTTTGTTCTTATTGAGTTAATAATATACGCCTGCGTGAATTAACATTTCCCGCTTTTGCTCCAAGTGCTTGATTCCCATACTTTTCTGTTGCGTTTTACCTTACTTTCCTCCAGTTTCTTTGTTTTTCCTTCCCTTCTTCCTTAAGCACCTCATTTAGATAATGTTGTTCTTTTTTTACGAGTATACTTCCTGCTTTCAGGGGCTTGTATTTAAGTTAGACTTTCCAAGCTATATAAAGATTTGGATAGCCTTCACCACAACTGATTTCTCGCAAACTGAATAATACTTAATGGAGATAGTAAAGTAAATATTATAAAATATGTCATGGGAAAGAAGATAAAGTCCCTTCTTTTTCTTCCTTTTTTATTTTTTATTTTCCCCGAACAGAATAAAAAATTCATCCTACTTTTCCTCTCTTATTCGATTATCCCACGTTTTCATTGATACCCCCCCTTCTCCCTCTGCCTCAGCAACATGTAGTTGTGACCTCGCTCGCGTCTCTTGCTCGAAAAATAATCGGGTTGTTTCAATCATAACAGCATTATCGTCTCCTCTTCCTTCCTCCTCCTACCTCTCTCGCTCTCGGTCTTCCTCATTCTATCTCTTATTTTTTTTTCCCTCCTCTTCCTTCATCTTCTTTTTACATTCTCTTTTTTTTCGATTTCATTCTCCATCTTTTTCTTCCCCCTCTCTTTTTGTTCCTTCCAACCTCTCCCTCGTCCTTCTTTCCCTTTTCCCTTTCTCTACAACTTCCTCCATTGGCTTCTTCTTGCCGCATTTTTATTCATTCTCTCCCTCAGCCTGCTTCTTCCTCTTTTCTTCTCAATTTCTTTCTCCCTTTCACGTTTTCTACTTCCTGCTTTTTTTACTCCTTTCTTTCCATCTCTCCTTCTGTCTCCCTGTTGTTCTTTCTTCGTTCATTTACTACACATTCCAGCTGCTCTTCCATAAAGGAAAAACCAAAACATAAGATGCACATCATGGCTCAAGAAGTTTTGTCTGATGCTGGACCCGATCTGTATACTTCTTGGTGGTAGTTTGAACAGCTGTTTTTGAGTTATTCCACAAATCGTAACTTGTCCCTGTCAGCAATACTCTCCTGGATGGAGAACAGTGACTGCCTCTGACAGTTTCTTATAGTTATTATTATTATTATCACTATCATTATTATTATTATTATTATTGTTATTATCATTATTATTATTCCATCATTTCCCGTCTCCCATTTTCACTATACCTAATGAGGACGTACAGCACAATGCTCTATTACAATGACCCACTTTCAGTGACCCTGGCCTATTTCTCAAGGTCACAGTTCCAAAAATGCCCCTAAATCAAGACTTTTCAACCTCACTTTGCTCCAGATCTATTATTCATACCTGATCACAGAAGAAAATCCCGAGATGAAATTATTTTCCATTCATTTTTATTGAGAAATTTGGAAGGTCATTCATGAGTAACATGACGAAATGGGACACCCTACTTTCCAAAAACTATCACTTGATTTTCCATACGGGATAAAAACAAAACATCAATGAGGCACTTCATGGCACAAGAAGTTCCATCTGGTCCTAAACCAGGTCTGTATATTTCTTGGTGGTAGTTTGACCAACAGTTTCTGAGTTATTGCAGAAATCAATATCATCATAATTCGAAATCAGTAACGCTCACAAATATAGACGTCGTTATTATTATTATTATTATTATTATTATTATTATTATTATTATTATTATTATTATTATTATTATTATTATTATTATTATTATTATTACTGTTGTTGTTATTATCATTATTATTAATAGTAATAAGTGGTAGGTGGGGGTGCTCATCATTCACTCACTCAGTGTAGTGCTGCTTTGGGTGTCTGCCCTTTCCTCTCTTCCTTCCTTGCTCTTCTACCTTTCTTTCTTTCATTCTTTCCTCTTCCTTGTGCCTATGGATGACTGTATACTGAGTGACAAGCGAAATGGTTTCCTGTACACCAGGAACCATTTACTACGCTAGGTGGCAATCCTATAGCCATATTATGGCGCCTGATGGTTTAGTGGGTAATTAAGGCACTCCAATCGGATTAAGCCAGTGCTTGTTTTTATCCATGTGGTGGTTGGGGTTTATTGCTCACGTAATGCACTACTCAGGGATGAGTAAGGCTGGTCACTCTCATCTTAAATGCCAAGACTAACTTGCCTAGCCCCGGGCTCCTACACTTCTCATGGGGCAACATAGGATTGGATGATGGATGAATGGATGGATGATTACTATTATTATTAGTAGTAATACTAGTAGTAGAAGTAGTAGTACTACTATTACTAATACAACTACTACTACTACTACTATTACTATTACTACTACGGTATTGTTGTTGCTTTTGTTGTTGTTGTATTACTGTTCTCGTTACTTCCTCGTCGTTTTATTAATTTTTAATATCTATTGTAGATTCTATAAAATGATAGTCTCTTATCTTCCCTCTCTTTTCAGCAATGCAACCCAGCTCTGTCACAGTTGCCTTAACCTTTTCAGTCCCAGTAGTATTATTTTTTTTTACATTATTTTATCCAGTGTATGGGAAACGTCTTGGGGTGGTGGGATTAACGGAGACTACAATTAACGTCTTCATAATATATACTATATACTAATATATATATATATATATATATATATATATATATATATATATATATATATATATATATATATATATATATTTGAAAAATCTTGAGGCAGCAGCTATTAAATGTAAGTAGGTCATCTGACTAAAGAGCTTAAAATATCCTTTCCCACTTCCTCATTCCTTCCCGTAATCAATTTCTTCCCTCTTTCCTTCCTTCCTGTCTCCCTCTTCCTTCTTGCTTTTCACAATTTCTTCGTTCCAGTTCCTTAATTACTCCCCTCTTTCATTTCTTCATATCTCTCCTCAGTCCATCCGCAACTAGAGAAAGAAAAATAAGTATCCCATCACTCTTCTCTTTACGAGTGTCTCCTTCCTTCCTCCTAACTTTCATATTTCTCATTTCTTTTCTTTGTCCCTTCTTTTCTTCTTCTTTCTCTTTTTCTTCTTCTTCTTCTCCTCTCTCTCCCTCTCTCTCTCTCTCTCTCTCTCTCTCTCTCTCCCTCTCTCTCTCTCTCCCAAAACTTTCTTTCCCTATCCAATTAACCCACCTTCACCTCGGTGACTTCACTTACACTGTTATTCTTTCTGCTGCCAATTTATTTACTCAGTTTAGAACATCCCAAGGCCCGTATCCTCGTCGGCTCAGGAGCTTTCCTAGCACCTCTTCCTTAGCAATTTATTTGTGGATTGGCAGGTAAGTGTAAGTTTGTACGTTATTTATGAAAACGTTGGCAATATCAGATTGACTTAAACAACACCGACGAGGAGAATAACGTGTAATAAGGAAAATAAATCGCTTGGGATCGGTGTTAGGGTGTTATTTAACAGACGATAATACGGGCTTTAGTTTTTAGGGATTAATTAAGGCACATTTAACTTCTTTAAAAAGAAAAATGTATTTTAAGCATGAGAAAGCCATCAGAAGCAAATTAAGAATAGCAAGTGTTCCCCTGGTTCTTCGTAGCAGTCCTCATGTTCAACTTTTACCATTTGCTCTAGTGCCGGAGAGGGACGGCTTCACCAGGGGACAAAGATATAGCTTAGCGATGGAGATGCCCGGTTGCCGATTTAAGTTCTGTGTACTACTTTTGCACTTTTTCTTATGCAAGAAATTCTTGGGTAGGCTTGGTTTGTTTTCCCAGCGTCAGGTTAGGTAAGTTTATTGCCTACGCTTATCTGTTGTATTAGGAGTACCGGTATAAGTTAGGCAAGGTTTGCTTTCTTGGTATCAGGGTGGGTAAGTTCATTAATTAATTAAATCTGTTAGGTTAGACTAGGTCAGGTTAGTTTAGGATAGGTTAAAATAGGTTAGCGAGAGAAAAAAATAATGGAATAATGATCATCCTGGGAAAAAGCAACTTAGCGTATAGTGGAAAGAATGGTATACAGAATGGACATCTACTACCCTGATATACAAACGGCCCTGAACTCCCTCCCTACCCTCCGATAAAAAAGGAAGGGGGAGATGGTGAACTAAGGGAGGAGGGCAACTTCCGTTTGGAGATCACTGGGTTTCCATTTCAGATGAACCAGGGGCTACAACCACTATTACGTCTACCACTGCCATTTCCCCTGCCCATCAGCCTCTCCCATCTACTTATCCATAGTCCTTCCCATCATCATTCTCTTTTTATATTTTCCTCAGTTCTCTCTCTCTCTCTCTCTCTCTCTCTCTCTCTCTCTCTCTCTCTCTCTCTCTCTCTCTCTCTCTCTCTCTCTCTCACATTTTACTTAACCTCAGTATTCCTGTTCCCACTGCTTTCTCTTTCCCTTCCTTTTCTCCCTCCTTGCTTCCTAATCCTTTATGATTTCATTCCAGATCCCACAATCTTCCCGTTATCTCTTTCTCTCTCCTTCCCTCCTGCATTTGGTTATCCTCCTCTCCCAACCCACCAACTCTACCTATCGTCTTTCTCTCCTTCTCCTCCTCCCTTCTTACATTTGTCTCAGTCTGTCGTACTTCATTCCCCATCCTACTTCTCCTCCTCCTCTTCCTCCTCCTTCTCTTCTGCCTACTCGCCACCTCTGCTTTTCTCCTTCCTTTTGCTTTTCTGACTTATCCTCCTGATGTCCTTGTTACAAACACATCTTGCTGTCCCTCATTCCTTTTCTTGATTCATTCTTCTCTCCCTCTCCACCAAACAACTTTTCCTGTTTAGGTCTTCCTCTCCTTCTCTCTTTCTCTACATCTCTCCCTCCTTCCCTTCCTATTTCAAACTACCCCCCTTCTTCCTTTCCACACCACCACTTAATTCCTTATCCTTCCCCCTTTCTCCTCTCCCTCTTTTCATTCCTCCCCTCCCAGCTCTCTCTCTCTCTCTCTCTCTCTCTCTCTCTCTCTCTCTCTCTCTCTCTCTCTCTCTCTCTCTCTCTCTCTCTCTCTCGTTTCCCTTCCTTTCCTGCTCCCTTCCCTCAGTTCTATTAATTTTTCCCACTTTGTTTCCCCCTATTTTCTTTCTACCCACCCTTACATTCTCCCTCCTTCGTAATCTACTTCATCCATTTTCCTTCTGCTTCTTCCCTCCTCTCCTCACACTACTTCCTTCTTTCCCTCTCTGTTTCCCACTTCTTCCTTCCCTCCCATTATATTTCCCACTTCTTCCCTTCCTTTCATCTCCTCACTTCCTTCCCTTCATTCCACCTCGTCCCTTCCTTTCTCCATTCCATTCTTTATGCTTCTCTCCCCTCCTTCCTCTTCTTTTTTTCCCTCGTTCCATTTTTCCCTCCCTTCACTTCCACCCCTTCCTTCTCTACCATTTTTTTTCGTTTCCCTTCTTTTCCTCCCCCCTTTTCATTCCCTTCATTTCCTTTCCCGCTTCCTTTTCTTCCTATCATCCCGCTTTTGACCCTCTTCGCCTCCTTCCCATTCTTCCTTTTTTCCCCTTTACTCTCCCTCTTCATTCTCATACCTTCCATTCCCTCCTTCCTTTTTTCCCTTTCCATCCTCTATTCCATCCCCTACCTTACTTTCCCATTTTCATCATCTTCTCCCTTAGTTTTTCTCCTTCCTTCTCTTCCCTTCCCTTTCCCTTTTCTTCCTTTTCCTCCTTCCTTCCCTTCCCTTCCATGCCTTTGCCTCCTTCCTTCACTTAATTCATGCTCTTCCCTTTCTCCCCCGCCCTTTGTTTCTCTTCCTTTCTCTCCGTTTTTCATTCTATTCCCTTCCTTCCCCTCCTTCCTTCCCTTCCGTTGCATCCTCCCCTTCTTTCTCTTTCTTTACTTCCCATCCCTCTTCCTCTTCTCTTCCTTCCCCCTCCTCATCCTCCTTTCAGGCCTACTCTTCCCTTCCTCCCTCCCTCCCCCACACACACACTTTCCCCACTGCTGGCCATCACTCACTCAGCTAGAGGTGTCTCCCATCAATGATTTTTTCATTCACTGCCTCACCCACATCAGAGAGAGTGAGAGAGAGAGAGAGAGAGAGAGAGAGAGAGAGAGAGAGAGAGAGAGAGAGAGACTGAGCACAGAAAATCACAGAGAAAAATAAGACTTAAAAAATGAGGATCAGAGAGTACCACACCTGTATCCAGCAGTTAATCTAAAGGCAGAGCATTTGACTTTGCCATATGACCTTGACCTTCGATAGATAACCCTAAAATTCGAATTACTTCATTCATGCTTAAATGTTAACCATTACACCAAGTCAGACCAGAGATATTTCAGCTGACTATTTCTATTGAACTTGAACTCTGCTCTTTTCCTGTGACCTTATCTTTTGATTGTTCTCAAACTCGAATTTCTTCTTTCAACCGCGTCCTTCTATTAAGATTAGTGTACATCACATAAAATCTACTTAAACTGATCTGCCATGGAATTTTGACTACTGGCCTATCTCTCGAGAAAAATAGGTTATACTTCTGGATGATCCACAACTCATCCACCACGTTTGATCCAAGTCAGATCGTAACTGTTATATTATTTTCATCACCCACATACACATTTGCCGTTGCCTTGTGACCTTGACCTCTGACTGATTGTTCCCTCTGACACTGACCGTCAACTCCCACAAAATAAATTATATGTAGATAAAGAAAATTTAACTTGAGCTTCATCTTGATCTTAACCCATTCACCATGGTTGCTAAAATAAGATGAAAGATGTTTGAGCTACTGATTACCAAACACTCATACAGATAGACATTTGACCTTGTGCGGTGACCTTGAAGACTGAATGATTGTTGTCAAAAGTAGGTCACCTCATTTTTAGCTTACCCTCAGTCATTTCCCAGAGTTCGATCACCATTGGATAAAAACTAAGTTGTTTTTTCTAGGCCACCGTTTGATAGAGCATCGTGATCTTGAACTTTGACCTAATGTTCACAATGTCACTAAAACAACAAATGGGACGTCTGGCAACCCCCACAACTAGGCTGGCTTAAAAACGATTAAAACTGCTTGAGTTATTTTATTAACACACACACACACACACACACACACACACACACACACACACACACACACACACACACACACACAACTAAAACCATAACACTCGCTCTCGCACCGGGAGACGTGAGTGTAAAAATGAGAGAGAGAGAGAGAGAGAGAGAGAGAGAGAGAGAGAGAGAGAGAGAGAGAGAGAGAGAGAGAGAGAGAGAGTATGAACAATACTAAAGAAAAAAAAAAGAAAAAAAGTAGTTGGTTAGTGAGAGAGAAAAAAAAAATGTCCACACAGGACTTTGGAGCGAAAGAGTCGGGAGAAGGATAAACACAAATAGAACACTAGTGAGAGAAAAGGGTGGAAGTATAATCTATCTTTTTGTCTATGTATATGTGTATCTATCAGTTCATCTGTACCTGATCAAAGCTTTTCCCATTAGCAGTTTACGAACACGACGTAGACAGATTAGCCCAGATTTTGAATAAGAAAGTGACCAGTTTCTCTCCCTGGAACGACTTTATGTTAGCTCTGTGCCTCAACCACCCCTCGGATGTACCCAATAGAACACAATTCAAGGTGTTCACTTGAATACTCTTGTCATTCAACGTAGTTAATGATTTCCGGGACTATAATGATGAAGCCTTGACAATTGGCGTAGAGCCTCCTGAGGGTAGACTACATCATGACTGGATGGTGTAAATTCCCGCCTAACTGTAAGGTGTTGTGATACTGACACGCTCACGTATAGAGATCGGTTGTTAAATTTTCCTCGACGTGTGTGGATTTGTTTGTATTTCAGTGTCTGTGTGTAAACAAAATAAGTGAGGCAGTTAATCCAGTTTAACGAAGCCTGAATAAAGAACTGACTGTCAGTCAAGAGGTTGAACTATTGTTTTTGAGAACAATAGGTCAAAGTTCAACGTCACAGGGGTAGGTTAAAGTTTGACCTAGCAAGGTCAATTTAATCAGTTTTTAGCCAATTTAGACCAAATTTAGGAACAGGGTGGATAGTATGGCAAAAATTAAGGGCTGCACATTTGAGAAGAATCAAGCAATACGTCCACCTTAAAAGATATGGCCAAATTTCGACTCTTGTATATGTTTGTGAACAGTTTAACCAAAACAGTTTCCAACTGATTTCAGCCAAACCTGGCGGAGGGCGTCAAGCTGTTGATTTAGAGAACACTGTGTCAAAGTTTTTTGTCAGAAGGCAAGGTTGACTTAGTCTTCATCCGACAAATCTTTGTTTAAGGATTCATGGTAAGGCAAGGAATTATTAAGTGGATTCGATATTAAGAACAATTATTCAAAGGTCAAGGGCACAGGGAGCAGTCAAAGGCCAAGTAGTTTTGATCTGATCTGGACTAAACTTGGTAGAAGGGTTTAAGGGTCTGGCAAAGGTGAAGAAATTTTCGTTTTGTGATCAACGGTCGAAGATGAAGGTCACACGGCCGGATGCATATGCTCAGCCCTTAAAAAATTGGTGGGGGTGGGTGCTGCAGTCTCTGAATGTTCCTTCTTGTTTTATTTTTGCTACCAGACGATTGTATTAGACCTAACAGAATGCCGAACTAGGGAGGTTAAGTACGACCTCCATTAATGTCTCTACTACTTTTGATGCTCTACAGCGCTTTATTAAATTATGTGGCACCAGTAGGCAATATAAATAACTCTGTACACAGGTCTAAGTGCTTGATCAATTTTAGGTGATTTTTTTTCACTTAGTTTATTCTCACCAGAAAATTTTACTTAGGGAAGGGCTATAGTTTTGATGGCATTATTGAATACTGTAATCTAACACTCCCTGTTCGAAAAGTATCCCCTATGCTGATTAAAACTGTCATTGCCATAACAAAATGCATAACCATATCACAGTATTCAAAGGGTTATGGGTCACAGTCATTAGCTCAGGAGAGAATGTGACATCTCCGCAGTTGCATAAAGCTATCTAACTCTGGTATAAATAATACAGAAAATATAATCGCATGAAGGGGCTTATATTTTCTTGTTTCTTATTTATATCTTTAACTGCCATTCATTATAATGTGTAGTATGATATTTTACTATCATTGAACCATTTTTTTTTTCTCTCTCTGATTAGGGGGACACTTTTCATTGAAGGGGTTAAAACAAATTTCACTTACCTCTTCACTGTAGGAACAAACCTTCCCGAAAATGAATAAAATCGACTGACTGCAGCAGCAATAAGACAGAAAGATAAACTACTGGGGAAAAAAAAAAAAAGTTCACAGCTGACTTTGTAGCAACAACATAAAAAAAACAATAATACCTCACTCAAGGTTATTTCATATTGGCATAATCTGGCGTCGGCAACATAACTTAGTACTGGACGCCTCTCAGGTGCTGCGGCTCCATTTGACATTTAGCCTTGATATACCTGTACAGTTACTACTCGGGAGGTAAGCAAAAAACAGAAGTGTTGTAAAAATCTGATGAAAGTCGATGAGAAGCGTTTAAGGAGTTAAAAACAAACGCTCACTCTAGATATTCGAAGGCCGAAACAAAAGTCGCATAAATAAAAGAGAAAGGCAATGTTGGTGAACCCATTCCCTAGAGTTTGTCGTAATGCAAAAACAAACCTATAAACACAATGTGTTGGAGTGTCTCACAAAGCAAGACTAAAACGATCTTGTGTGAATGAAGGTGAACCTCAAATATCAATGTAAGTAAAACTACAAGAAAGGAACATTTATGTAAAAAACAAACTGATAAAGAGAAACAAATAACGAGGTCAATAACAGAGAGGACACATAAGAATAAGAGATACAAGGAGGTTGTAAAAACAAACAGAAAAAAAAAAGACAGCAGACAAAGACAGGGCAGTATAAAATTGTCACAGGCGAGGGAAAATACGTGGAACAAGAGAGGGGCGAAGCAAAGCAATGTAGCAAGAACAACAAAAGAGTGAACGATTGCAGAAACAAGAGTAACTAAACACAGTGTTAAATGAAGTTATAAAGAGGGAAAGAACGATATAAAAGGACTATAAAGAAGGGGAAATTAAGGGATCAATGTATGGTTCGAACTGGCAATTTAAACTTTCTAGGATTTCCCTCAGCGAACAAAACTTTGTGATACTAGCCTGAAAAAATAAAAATAAATAAAATACTACAGTGAGTTAATAGCAACTAAACGGTTAATCGACAATGGTATTCTGGTGATTCATGTTTCTTTCAGCCGTACAAAATCGTAGGTGTTACCCTACATAAATAATAAATAACCAAGTGTACCAATCATAGCGTAAAGAGAAACAGAACTGAGAAAAACATTCAAACCAAATGAGGTGGAATAAACAAAGGAGAACAAAACAGAGAGAAAAAGAAGAAATTACAGACTCAGATGGAAGCTGGAACGATCGAGTGGAAGAATGATGGCTGAGGGACAGCAGTAAGGGAGAGCGAGAGAAAATAAAGAATAATAAAAGGAGATGAAAGACTGAAAAACGACACAAGAACACATGACACACCACATAAAAAAAGGTGGAGAGGAGGAGGAGGAGGAGGAGAAGAAGACGTAGAAGGAGCAGGAGCAGGAGGAGCGAAGGAGGTGTGTGGGAAGAAATGCAGAATCTGAGATATGTGTGGGAGGGACTGAGAGAGAAGACGACGGAGCGATTTGACCTAGAGATCAAGGAAATGGTTGAGGGCGAGGAATAAAACTATGGTGGCTTGTGGAAAAGAAAACAGTGAAGAAAAGAAAAGAAAGTTTGATATGATAGTCGAGAAGATCAAGAAGACGTTCTGGCAAAAATAGTATTGGGAAATTTATATGTAACAGTGAAAATATGGTGATCCAGAAAAGAAAAAGAAAACAAAAAATAGGATTAGATATGAAACTGACGAGGATCAAGGAGACTTTCATGTAAAAAGGTGACAAATGTAAGTGCTACTAAGTGAATCAATGGATACTCGTATAAGAATGACAGCTCGTGAAATAAAAAATTAAAAAATTAAAAAAAGGAGGAAATAAAATGGTTAGATGTGAAATCAGAAGGGATCAAGCAGATGTTAAGGCTAATAAGAGTGATGGTAATTACACATCAAAAAAATAAATACTAAAACTAACTTAAAATGCTTGTTTCTAAAATGTGAACAAAAAGATATCAAGGGAAAAAACACACTGACATAAAAGTCTGGGGAAACAAGGCGACTCTAAGGCAAAAGAAGTTTACAGGAAAAGACAGGAAAGCGGAAAATAATAGGACAACCTCAAATAAAATGAAAATACAGCCGCGGAATAAACAAAGCAAGAGGAGAATGACAAAAAAACGAGGAGACTCACAATGTTTCGGCACAAATAAGATTAATGGAACTTACTTCTGAGAACAGAGAAGACATATAAGGAACTGGACTGACATTACGGATGTTTACAAGGAAAAATTAACTAGTTCAAGGGAGAATGTAAGCAACAGGAATAAGTTTTCGTTGATTAAAATGACACCTGAAAAAAAAGAGAGGCTTAAGGAATTCTGAGCAGTACATGGAAAAGGAAAGATAAAGAAGGGGAGAGAGAGAGAGAGAGGGAGGGAGGGAGGGAGAGAGAGAGATTGTCATACTCTCATATTCCCAATGAAATCTACGATAGTCTCCATTCAGGAAAAAAAAAAAAAAAAGTCTAATGCAATCACCCCTTCTCAAAAAACTTGGTCAGCTCAGAGGATTCGTGTTGCCACATCTCGCTAGATACATTGTGGCGTGTTGTGAACTTTCACCCCATAAAAGAACCGAAAAAATAAAAGTGGGTATTTCAGGTCCCGATCCAGCATTTTAATAAAGGGGGGACGTGATTAGCTTTTTTTTGCAAGCAAGAAAGTTAACAAGTGAGATTGGCGCTTGGATGACATTCACTGTTAATAATGAGCTGCAAATCACAATTTCAAAAATCAATATCCCATTCAGCCCTGAAAAAAAAATGTAAAATTTTTGTTATACTTATATGATTCATTCCTTTCACACTGAAAGTATACTACACGCAGTGATCACCACCATTACTGTTCTAAGAAATTATAAAAAGGCGAGAAATTATATTAGGCCTAACTAAAAATTTTCGTTGAAAATTCGACTCATGAATAATAGCGAAGAAAAACTTCAAATCAGCAAAACTAAAAATGAAAAAAGGTGTAATTTTGTGTGATAAGCAATATGCTTTCCTCTTCTAGTGTCATTTTCACTGTGGTTATCAGTATACTGTAAAACAGCTTACATATGTGACACCGTCAACTGACATTTTGACTCTGCAGCTGGCTAAGCTTAAATTTTAGTTAAATGACTAAAGTCTGCCCTTCACATTATTACTGCCATAAGCTGACAACAAAGAAAAATACACTGAACTTAATCTGTATGTGTTTCTTTATATGCAAAGCAAAATAAGTAAGTATATCAGAATGGCAGTGTAATTTGAGCCAGAAAAGTTGAGAAATTTGCATAAAAAATTTCAGATCAGAAATGTTCATATTTCTCCACCTCTATCTCCACCTTGGAACCTGGATCCAGACCTGTATTTTCTCAGTAAAGAAGGGGATCTAATTTGAAGACAATTGGTGAAGAAGTAGAAGAATGGGACCAAAATGTAAAGGGTCTTGAAGAAAGAAGAAAACTGAAGAAAGAAGAAGATGAGGAATGAGGACGATGGAGGTTTGATGAAGAAAAAGAAGAGGCGGAAGAGGAGAAGGAGGAGGAGGAGGAGGAGGAAGAGGAAGGAGAAGAAAAAGAAGAAAGAACGAAAGTAAAAAAGAAAGAAAGAAAGAAATAGAGAGAGAGAAGTTGATAAACACAGTGTTGTTTCCTCCTTAGTGTGGAGACCATAAATATTTGAGAAAAATGCGGTGTTCCCTAGGATTTTCAAGGAACTCAGGAATATAATCTGAAGTTAATATTGAGTAATTAAAGCTATACCAATATGGATTCAATTTTCAGCATATAGAGAGTTCCAGCTAATTATGAGTTTATATGTTAATTATGAGGGAGCCCAATTTCGCCCATAACGTCATTAGTACTGTAATTGTAGTTCCAGTATAATTTAGAACTGGTCACGCTGAAAAAAAATAAATCATCAAAATTAGAGCTGTGATGTTACTTAAACCTTCTTAAAAATCTCGCAGAACGTCATGTAAGTTACACAGGTAAGAAGATAAAAAAAGGAAAGAAAAGTAAGAAACAAGAAACGACAAATGTGTTAAATCATTCTGGCTCAACAGGTAGCAATGAAGACGAGGAAGATGAAGCAGAGAATCAAAACAATAAAATAGAGAACGAGAAAAAACGCAAGAGAACGAGAAAAAAAGCCAGTGAACAAGGAAAAAAAAAAAAACGCTAGTGAACGAGAACCAAAAAGTCAAATCTGGTTTCGCCCACTCGTGTCCATCACATCGGGCTGTATGACCCTTGGGCTAAGCTAGCATTATCCAAATTAAACAATATGCTCTTTGTGTCATCGCCAGTCCTATCATAAAAAATAATTGTCCAGTCACTAAGTTTGCTTTCTGTGCGAACACACACACACACACACACACACACACACACACACACACACACACACAATAGAGAGAGAGAGAGAGAGAGAGAGAGAGAGAGAGAGAGAGAGAGAGAGAGAAGAAATTAACGTAGGAGGAGTGGGGAGAAGGAAATGGAGGAAAGCAATGAGAGAAGAGAGGGAGGGGTGGAGGAAAGGAAGAAAGCAAAGAAAGAGGGAGACTGAGGAAAGTGAGACGCGAGGAAGACAGGGATGCAAGAATGAAGAGGAAGAACAGATGAAAAAGAAAAGATGAGGAGAAATGTATTGAGATGGGAGAAAGAGGTGTGGGAAAGGCAGAAATATTAAACAAGGAAGAAATATGAGGATGCACGAATCAAAAAGAAGTAAAGTTGGGAGAAAAGAGAGGTGGAGATGGAGGAAGGGATGAGTGAAAGGAAACAAGAATGTAAGAAGGGGGACTGAGAAAATAAAAATGGTGAAAAAAAAAAAAAGGAACGATAGGTAGGGACCTGAAAACGATAATGAATTTGGAGGAAAGAAGGAGGAAAAAACAGACCAAGGGGGGGAGGGGGGGAGATGAAGTGAAGGATGAAATTGAATGAGAGAGAGAGAGAGAGACAGACAGACAGACAGACAGACAGACAGAGACACACAGACAGAGAGACAGACAGACAGAGACAGACAGACAGACAGACAGACAGAGACAGACAGACAGACAGACAGACAGACAGACACAAACAGACAGACAGACAGACAGACAGACAGAGACAGAGAGACAGGCAGACAGACAGACAGACGGACAGACACAGACCATCAGACAGACAGACAGACAGACGTACGGACGGACGGACAGACAGACAGACGGACGGATGGACATACAGACAGACAGACAGGCAGCCCGAGAGACAAACAGACAGAATTTGTGTAGGTAGAAAAAAATTGGTCATGTTTTCACCCGTGTGTACCTTGCGATAAAGGATGTTTTAAATAAGAAACAAGCTCGGCGAAATATTAATAATCCAAAGGAATGAATGAACGAGGAAAAGGAGAAATATGATTACTTAGAGCGTTTCCTCTTATTCTGCTTTAAGAATAATGGCTGTAAAACAAGTGTTGCGCGGATTAGTCTGCTCATAATTACGGCGATGAAAATGAATAAGCGATTTCTAACCTCTTGATTTTGTTCTTTCCATTTGCGTTTAATGTCCCGCAGGGAATTTATGGATTTCATTCTGATTTCCGTCTCCCCTTGAATTACTCCCGGTATAAAACATAACATGAGAAGGGACGAAGCAAATAATATGGTCGTTCAAAGAAAATATATGATGGGTGAAAGCAAAACCTAAAAAATAAAAAAACGTAAAAAATATGAGTGCTATTTCAAAACAGACACACAACCGCATCACTGTCTTTCTCTGGCTGCTGACGGTGCATGTGAGGCTTCTTTCTCAAGGTCAACATCAGCCTTGCTGGACATAAAACTGCTTTCCGCGAATGAGAAATGCAAGTTGTCTAACATCTTCTCTCTTTAATAATGTATGGTGGCGTACCAGAGAGAGAGAGAGAGAGAGAGAGAGAGAGAGAGTGTGTGTGTGTGTGTGTGTGTGTGTGTGTGTGTGTGTGTGTGTGTGTGTGTGTGTGTGTGTAAATCATACGACACTGGCTCGTTAAATTTCCTGGCTCATTAAACTTCCTGACTAAAAGCAATTATATATTTCATCTCTATGCATTATTCTCATCTCAATTATTGGCCTACACCTGCGCGGGCAGCGGGAAACGGTTATGTGTCTGGTGTGGTTTGCTTGTATGATTCCGTTTCTCAGTCTGTTAGTAAGACGATTAAGAAGAAAAATTTTGAAGTAATTTCACCAAATTTGGTATAGCGACTAAGCCCCATTAGAGCTTTTGACCATAAAAGGTCATCGGTCAAGGGTAAATTCGACTCAACAAATTTCAATCTGATTTTCGCCAAAATTGGTGGAATGGTTGAGCGACAAAAATGGGCGTGGTGGCTTAGCTTCGAGAACAATCGATTAGAGATAAAAGTCGCAGGACAAGGTCAAACCCTTGTCTCTTTGAGTGAAACAGGTAAAATTAAATTATGATCATACTTTGTAGATGGTTTTAAGGTTAAGCGATGATGAAGTTTTTCTAGTTTCAGAATAATAAATCAAAGGTCATGGTCAAAGAGTAAGGTAAACTTAAATAGTTAGTATCTGATTTGGTAAGGATTAAGTACTTTTGCAAGCAATTATCCAAACTCAAGGTCACAAGGAAAGATCAAAGGTTCCGCCTGAAGGTTCTTCCACACGATCAGTGGGCTCGTGTTGCATCCGAATACGCTACTCTTCTAGAGTTGCCTACTCATGCAGTTTAAGTCGCTAGATCGGTCCCTGAAAGTCGCTAGAAGTAGGTAAATTACTGAATATAAGAGCTACAACAAAATGAACAGTGAAAACACTATAAGTTTTTTTTTTTTTTTTTTTTTTATGCGAGGAAGAAGGAACCAAAGGCCATGAGCCCGCAGTAACAGTTCCCTCCAAGAGAAAAACAAAATACAATAGAGAGCCAAATTCAAGATCCGATCATTTTGAGATGCCTGGACACACTGCGTTTGAAAGACTGGAGATCATAGGCAGGAGGAAATACAGACAGAGGGAGACAGTTCCAGAGCTGACCTGTTGCATGAATGAAAGACTGGGAGTAACGGTTAACTCTTGCATTAGAGAGTTGGACAGAAAAGAGATGAGAGTTTGCTGCCAGACGGGTGCTACGCGCCCGTCGTAGAGGTGGAGGAATGCAAGCAGACAGTTCAGAGGAACAGTGACCATTAAAGTAGCGATAGAAAAGAGATAAAGATGCAACAGTGCGGCGAAGAGACAGAGGTTGAAGGGAGTCAGTAAGAGGAGGAGAGTTAATGAGACGAAAAGCCTTTGACTCCACCCTATTGAGAAGAGCTGTATGTGGGGAGCCTCCCCACACATGAGAGTTGTACTCCACACAGGGGCGGATAAAACCCCTGTATAGAGTCAACAATTGTGCAGGGGTGAAGAAAGAGCGGAGTCGGCTTAGCACACCCAATCTCTTGGAAGCAGATTTTACAAGAGATGTAATATGATCTTTCCAAGATAAGTCCCGAGTAAATGAAACCCCAAGCATGTTCAAGGATGATGCAGGATTAATCTGAATATTATTAAACATTAGTGGGTATACCTGTGGAAGATTTTGTCGGGTTGATAGGTGTAAGAACTGAGTCTTAGAAGCATTAAAGACAACCATATTATTTTTACCCCAGTCAGAGATATGAGCCAAGTCAGACATTAGGTGTGCCATAGCCTCATCCCTTGTTTCTTGAAGTAACTGTTGAGATGGGCGTTGCGGGAACCGAATGGAAAGGTGAAGGGTGGAGTCATCAGCGTATGAGTGGATAGGGTTAGATGTACAGCTTAGAAGATCATTGATGAATAAAAGGAAGAGAGTTGGTGATAGGACAGAGCCCTGAGGAACACCACTGTTGATAGATCTAGGAGAAGAACGATGGCCGTCTACGACAGCAGCTATAGAACGACCAGAAAGGAAGCTAGCGATGAAGGTACAGATAGAAGGATAGAAACCATAGGAGGGCAGTTTGGAAATTAAAGATTTATGCCAGACTCGATCGAAAGCCTTTGAGATGTCAAGTGCAATGGCAAAGCTTTCGCCAAAGTCCCGAAAGGAGGATGACCAGGAATCTGAAAGGTAGGTGAGAAGATCGCCAGTGGAGCGTCCCTGACGGAACCCATACTGACGATCGGAAAGAAGGTTGTGATAGGAAAGATGCCTTAAAATTTTTTTATTAAGAATTGACCCGAAAACTTTTGAAATACAGGACGTTAAAGCAATTGGACGATAGTTGGAGGGTTGGGAGTGGTCACCCTTCTTTGGGACTGGCTGAATGAGAGCAAACTTCCAGCAAGAAGGAAAGGTACAAGTTGACAGACAAAGGCGAAATAGTTTGCCTAGGCAGGGTGTAAGTACAGAAGCACAGTTTTTGAGAACAACAGGAGGGACCCCATCAGGCCCATATGCCTTGTTAGTACTGAGGCCAGTAATGGCAGAAAATACATCAACTGAAGAAATTTTAATGTCAGCCATGAGGAAGTCAGAGGGGGGAAGTGATGGAGGAACAGCACCGGAATCGTCTAAGGTGGAATTGGAGGAGAAAGTCTGTGCGAAGAGATCTGCTTTATCAGTAGAAGAAATAGCTACAGAACCATCAGAGTAGAAAAGAGGAGGGAAGGATGATGAGGAAAAGTTGTTAGAAAGATTTTTGGCAAGGTGCCAGAAGGAGCGGGAAGAATTCGAGTTGGAGAGTTGAGAGCATTTAGTATGGATGAAATTATTTTTAGTAGAGCGAAGAACAGACTTAGCACGATTCCGGGCAGAAACGTAAAGATTATGTGATTCAGGGTGGGTTGGCTCCGGTACCTTTTGTAGGCCTTCTCCTTGTTGCGGACAGCATTAGAACAAGCGTGATTAAACCAAGGCTTTCTTGCGTTAGTCAAAGGATATGAGAAAGGAATGTATGCTTCCATGCCCGAGAGAATAACCTCCGTAATGCGCAAGGCACACTCAGATGGCTCACGGCCATGGAAGCAATAATCATTCCAGGGAAAATCAAAGAAGTACTGCCTGAGGGCCTCCCAGTCCGCAGCTCCAAAATGCCAGAGACGACGTTTCCCTGGAGGGTCCGCAGGCCGTACTGGAGCGATAGGACAGGTTAAGGTAATAAGGTTGTGATCGGAGAAGCCCAACGGAGAGAAAAGATTAACAGAGTAAGCAGAAGGATTAGTTGTGAGGAAGAGGTCAAGTATGTTGGAGCTCTCTCCAAGGCGGTCAGGGATACGGGTAGGGTGCTGTACAAGCTGCTCTAGGTCATTAAGGATAGAAAAGATGTAGGCTTGTTCACCAGGTGGATCCGTGAAAGGAGAGGAGAGCCAAAGGTGGTGGTGAACATTGAAATCTCCAAGAATGGAGATTTCAGAGAAAGGAGAAATGGACAGAATGTGTTCCATCGTAGAAGTAAGATAGTCAAAGAATTTTTGATAGTCAGTAGAATTAGGGGATAAGTAAACAGCACAGATATATTTAGTCAGAGAATGACAGGAAAGCCGAAGCCAGAGAGTGGAGAATTCAGAAGAATCAAGTTCAGGAACACGAGAGCAAGATAAGTCGTTGCGTATGTATACACAACAGCCACCTTTGGCTTTGAAATGAGTATAGAGAAAGTAGGAGGATACAGAAAAGGGTTTGCTGTCAGTTGCCTCAGACAGCTGAGTCTCCGTTAGAAAAAGAAGGTGAGGTTTAGAGGAGGAGAGGTGGTGCTCAACAGAGCGAAAGTTAGATGAAAGGCCGCGAATGTTGCAGAAATGAAGAAGAAGAGAGTCAGACAGTGGTTCCAGGCACCTCGAGTCGTCACCGGGAGAGGGGCAGATGGCAGGGGCATTTATGGTCCCCCCCCCCTGGGGACTCCGAGGCTGGGTGAATTGACGCCATTTTGGTAAATTTTGAATAGGAAGTGTAGTGTGTACTGTGCATGTAGTTTGGTGAAGATAGATAGAGAAATTTGTACTGGAGAGCATGCTGGCCTACTCTCTGTGTAACTGAGACACTGAAAAAGTTCAGCAAAGGGGGATGGTCAGGAACTAGTCCTGAGGGCTGATGAAACGGGAGCTCCAGCACTCCCTGTCATCAGCTTTCCATCCACCTTGGGAGTACTGCCCTGCTCGACTGGTGCTACAGTCTACTCCACCATATGTTGAATGGACAATTACGAGAATAACGATATGAAGAAAAGGCGGTGTGATGCAAATTCTACTGTACAAATAATACTTCATTGAGCATCAGCACATACTTTGAAGCTGACGAAAATACTGTACAACAGTCGAGTCCCAGCCTTGGTTCATCATCCTCGATGCCCAGGCCAAAGGCTGAAGGATCTCGTGAGGCATTAGATGACTTTTTCTCGTGAGTCTCCACTGTGCCAATGTTCTTAATGACTTCCTTTGGCAACTGAAAGTTATGGCAGCACTTTCTTTGCTGTCTCAGTCCAAACTTTATGGCTATGAGTGATGTCATGCACTTCACACTCATTCCCTTCTTGAGTTTTGGCTTTACAATGTCCATCTGGCTAAATACAAGTACACAGTCAACATCAGCATCAGCATGTGGTATTGAAAGTACTGACTGAGCTACGTCAGAAAGATCATTGTACGGATTTTCCCCAGAGGCATCATTGTAATTTGCAACCTCTTTCCAAAGCTGAATTGTGTCTGAAGCTTGTTTCCACACTGTGTAGTATAATTTTCTTAAAGTCTATGTGGGTGAGAGTGATTTTGCCACCAACAAACATCTTAGGAAGGTCCGAAATTCCTGGTTTAATTAGCAGCAGACATTCACTTGCACTTAGTAATAACATTGACTACAAGACAGGAACGTTATTGGACAGGCGATCATGTAGTTGCTTCACAAGTTCAATAACGAGAGGGATACACTTTTTACGAATGTCTGCCTCATCAGGAAACTTGAAGTCCCTCATTTCTCTCTTAAACTCATAACCAAAATAAGGGTGTGGATCCAAAAATCTTTCGACTTAGTCACTTTCTGTTCATTTTTTTCTTCGAAGGATGATGCTCTAAGAGCACAGGGAGTCAAGGAGTCAATCAGCTGAAGCAAATCATTCAGTAATTTTCTTGGATCAGTTACCTCTGCTGTAAATTTTTTGTTGAAGTACTGAATGTCTCCAAGAATGCATTTTAAAAACACCATAAACACATTGTTTTTCTTATAAGAGAGTATTGAAAAAAGGAGTTCAGCAATGTAACCGCACTCTTCCTACCATGCAAGTTCAAAATTAATTTTGAGCTCAGTCCATTGGATCAGAATTCTGACTTTGGCAGCTCCAGTCACCAATCACCGTGTCTGACTTAATTGCACTAGGTTCAAAGGGGTCTGTCCTTCATTAACCAAACCTTAAAGCTCCTTTTGCCCCATCTGTCTCAGACAAGGTGTGAAAACTAGTCCAAATTCTCTCTGATAAAAAAATCTAGGTGCTGTGAGAGATGATCACTTGCAGCATATGAGACTGCAAGTTGCAGTGAATGATGTACATATGATCAGCAGCAATTGTGGGATTTCCGCCTTTTTCACATAAACACCATTAGTAACACTGATCATTACCGATACAATATCAGTCCCAACTGCTAAAAGTTTCTGTACGTCTAGTCCGTTATTCAAGTCAGTTTTACTACTACTACTACAAGAACATAGAATAATCACCAGGAGTTTAAGAGGTAACATGAAAAAAATACTACTATAAACAACTGCAGTTCACATTCAAATGGACACATAAACCACAAACCTACGAGGAAAAGCTGTACTCGTTTACAGTGTGTCATGTAAAATGATGAAGATCAATATTTCTTGGCATGTAAAAAAAAAAAAAAAACTTACAGATCAAACATAAACAGACAATAATCTAAAAGGGAACAATGAGAAACGTGAGAGCAGGGAGATGAGAGCCGTATTCAATCAGGGAAACAATCACAGAAACACACACCACAAATACTAACTGCACTAACTGGGGGATGGGGAAAGTTGTGGGGGGCGCCTGAGGGGAAGTGTGTGTGTGTGTGTGTGTGTGTGTGTGTGTGTGTGTGTGTGTGTGTGTGTGTGTGTGTGTGTGTGTGTGTGTGTGTGTGTGTGTGTGTGTGAAAGAGAGAGAGAGGGGGGAGGAGATTGAGAAAGGAATTAAGAGTATGAAGATGCTGTGAGAGGAGACGAGAAGGAAAAGCAAGAAGTAAAATAATGATAGGCTACGAGAGGAAAGACTAAGGAGAGAATGAGAGCAAAGGATAATAATGTGAGAAGGGATGGGGAGGATGAAAGAGTACAAATGGCTGGAAAATAAGAGGAGAGAGTAAAATAAGAGGAAAAAGTATGTTAAGATGTGTGTGTGTGTGTGTGTGTGTGTGTGTGTGTGTGTGTGTGTGTGACAGAGAGAGAGAGAGAGAGAGAGAGAGAGAGAGCGAGATAATCAAAGAATATACTGGGAGACAGGAGATTACGAGTATCGCAAGAGTTAGAGGAATGACAAAAGGAGACAATAAGAGGAAGAAGGAGTATGTGAGAGTGTGAGAAGTGGGGGAAATTGAGGAACAGGATATGAAAGACGAAGAGGAGAAGGTGAAAGCAAAAAAGTTAAACCAAGAGAAAGGCAAAATAGGAGTAAAGGAGAGAGAAAAGAAAGTTCGATAAAGACATAAGAGAGAGGAGGGAAATGTGCAAAGAGGGAGCGAGAGTTGTCGTAATCCCTGGGAGGCAGCCTGAGTGTCTTCTCCCTTGCTAACATCAAACTTGTAGCCTGCGTCTCTCTCTCTCTCTCTCTCTCACTTCTTATTTCACTAGTTTTTCATCCATTTCTTGCTTTAATTTATCGTTGCTTGAACTATCCTTACTTCTTTCCCTAAAACTTCATTCACTTTGTTCTTTCATTATTTTTTTTTTTAATTCATTAATCATACCATAATGCATTCAGTCCTTATTTCTTTCATTATTTCTTTCATTCCTTCCCTACTACATCTTTTTACTTACTTATTTCAAATCATCCTCGTTTACTTTACTCCTTACTTAATTCATTTTTTCGTACTTCACTGCTTACTTATTGCAACCCCTCTTTGTTTCTTCCCTGACTTCATTAGATATTAATAGCACACAGTTTTTGTTCCATTAATTCTTGACATCTCATTTCTTCGTCAGCGTTTGTTCCATTTTATCTCCATTTCTTCTTTTCTTCCTTTCATCACCAGTTAAGTTCTTTCCTTCCTACCCCCCTTCTATCATTTCTTCATATTGTTTCTTTCCATTATTTATTACTTCATACATTCATCCTCATGCTTTCCCTCACTCTTTCTTCATTCTTTCTCTTATGCTGAAGTTATCTTTACCTCTATTCTCACCTGCACCTCTTCCTTCTTCCTGTCCATTCCCTTGCTTTATCCCGTTTCTTAATCTCTGTTATTCTTCATTTCTTCTTTCCATCACCTCTCCTTTCCCATATCATCTCTCTCTCTCTCTCTCTCTCTCTCTCTCTCTCTCTCTCTCTCTCTCTCTCTATCTATCTATCTATCTATCTATCTATCTATTTATCTATCTATCTATCTCTATCTCTCTCTCTCTCTCAAGAGCAAGGTTCATTTCTTATGTGGGTTGCCCATGTGCACGTGCGCTTTGTGTGTGTGTGTGTGTGTGTGTGTGTGTGTGTGTGTGTGTGTGTGTGTGTGTGTGTGTTCTTGCCTACTTACCTAATTCTTACCTAATTGTATCTTTACAGGAATGAGTCAAGCTCGTACTGTTCCGTGTCTTAAACCATATTTATCGTACATATCCTTAAATTTGTGAATTGTTTTGGCACACACTATTTCATTCGGTAGTGCATTCCATTGATAAATTGCTCTGTTTGGGAAACTGAATTTCCTTACGTCTTTATCACCTCTCTTCTTATGCAGTTTTTTGCAGTGTCCTCTTGCTGATGCTTCTCCATATGTTAAGTAATCATTTATGTCTATTTTCTCCTTCCCTGATATGCACTTATATAGCATTATCATGTCTCCTCTTTTCCTTCTCTCCTGTAGTGTTGGTAGATTCAGTTTATTTAGTCTTTCTTCGTAGCTTAGGTCCCTTAAACTTGGTATCCATCTTGTGGCGGCTCTTTGAACTTTTTCAATCTTGTCTATGTGCTTTTTGAGATGAGGACTCCAGACTACTGATGCATATTCCAGGGTTGCTCTAATGAATGATGTTATTATCCTTCTTAGCATGTCTTCATTTATGTATGTGAATGCTATTCTCATATTTGCAAGCAGTGTATAAATGTTCCGTACTTTCTCGCTGATGTGGTCAGCCGGAGATAGTCTGTTATTGATAATCACACCTAGGTCTTTCTCTCTTTCTGATGTGTTTAGGGTTTTATTTCCTAACTTATAATCCCAATCAGGTCTTTTTCCACTTTTACCAAACTTGATTACATGACACTTGTCCACATTGAATTCCATTTGCCATGTCCTACTCCATTCATGAAGTTTATTTAATTCTTCTTGTAGCTCTTTACCAGAGTCTGTGTTAGTAATTCTCCTTTGTATTTTTGCATCATCTGCAAACATAATCAGATAGCTCTCATTTCCAGTGTTACTGTTTATATCATTTATATACACTAAAAACATGATTGTTGCCAGCACTGAACCCTGTGGTACTCCACTAGTCACTTCTTTCCATGATGAGTAGTTTCCTCTTAGTACTGTTCTCATTCCTCTTTTTATGAGAAAGTCTTGCATCCAACAAAACAGTTTGCCTCGAATTCCTCCTTGATGGTACAGTTTCCATAAAAGTCTTTGGTGTGGTACTGTGTCAAAAGCTTTCTTGAAATCTATATAGATACTGTCCACCCATCCTTCCCTTTCCTGTATTGTGTTTGTTACTCTGTCATAGTAGCTCAACAGATTAGTAACACATGATTTTCCTTTTCTGAAACCAAACTGTCTTTCTGTTATCATACTGTGTTCTAGATGATTTACCCAAGCTTTTCTTGTAAGCGTTTCTAATACCTTGCTTACAACACTGGTCAGTGATACTGGTCGGTAGTTGAGTGGATTTTGTCTATTTCCTTTCTTGAATAAGGGGACAATATTTGCTTTTTTTCCAAATATCAGGTAGTTTACCTTGACTCAAGGATTTCTTGAAAATTAAAAATAATGGTTTACTTAACTCCTTTGCACATTCTCGTAGTACCCGACATGAAATTTCATCAGGACCACTTGCTTTTCCTCTGTCTAATCTACTTAACTCCTCCTGTATTACTTTTTCTGCTATTTGTATAATTATCTGGTAGTATGTGTGGACATGCATGTTCCACATAGTCCCTCTCAAAATTTTTTTCTTCTGTAAAAAACTAATTGGAAATTCTTATTTAGTGCTTCACAAATATCTTTCTCTTGTGTATAAGTGATTCCCTCGTCCGTAATGGATTGTATTATATCTTTTACTTTGGTTTTGCTTCTGATATAGCTGTAAAACAGCTTTGGTTGATCACTACTTTTATTTATTATATCCTCATCAAACTGTTTTGGGGCTTCCCTCCTTATTCTTGTATAATCGTTTCTTGCCTGTTTGTAATTATTATACGCCCTTTCACTATTGTGTCTTCTGTATCTCTTCCACAACACATCTCTTCTTTCTTTTGATTTTTTTACATTCTGTATTGAACCATTTCTGTATTTTCTTATTTGCTTCTTTGTGCTATGGGATGTACTTCTGGACTCCTATATCATAAAATTCACAGAATTTTTTATATACAGCATTTAAATCTTATCCTCTAAGCTCATTTTCCCAATCAACTTCTAAGAAATACTTCTTTAGGTCTTGATAATTTCCCTTTTTATAGTTTAGGCTCTTTTTGTAACTGTCATTGCTGTTTACTATGTCATATGCTATGTGTGTGTGTGTGTGTGTGTGTGTGTGTGTGTGTGTGTGTGTGTGTGTGTGTGTGTGTGTGTGTGTGTGTGTGTGTGTGTGTGTGTGTGTGTGTGTGTGTGTGTGTGTGTGTGTGTGTGTGTGTGTGCGTGCTGGGTAATAGCATCCGGCAGAGTCCCAAGGCTGGTAGTTAAATGGACTACGAGAAGCTATGTATTCATGAATGGATCGATAGGTTGCTTAGTAATTTGTACGTCTGTGGGAATGAGTGGTGATCATGGTAAGGAATTCTTGGTGAATGATAATATGCATTAAGGTTCAGTACTCAGTCTATCACTGTCCAGTTTGGCATTTGAAACATCATAGAGAGGTTAGATACGGGCTACAATAGGATATGCTATATGCCAGTAATTTAGTATGGATGTTGGAAGCATGGACAGAGCCAGAGAGAAGGTCGAGAGGTGGAGGAATTGGATACATGCAGGGAGACTAAAAGTTAACACTGGCAAAACCGTGGTCATGGTCAACAATGGTAAGAGAGGTAATGTTGTGGAATTAGGTATATGACCCTGCTTGTGTGTAAAAATGGGCTCGGAGGAATTCTGTACTATGTAAATATATTGTCGTCCAGGGGGTCAACAAAAGACGCAGTGGTGTTACAAGTAGAATCTAGAACAGAAAATATGTTACTGTGTGATATGTGTGGTTATCCAGGCCCCGTTAATATAAAGGAAGTGTTGAGTGGGATATAACATCCACTTGGAGTGCATGGAAGAATTTTATCCGAAGGACATGTTGAGTGCAGAAGAAAGACCAGAGGCTAGCTCCAGAGCTGGAATAAGTAGTATGTGGATGAAATTAAGGAACTATTGTCTTTCCTGACCAAAAAGGGGCTTTCTTTCGAGCAAAGGGTACACTTCATATGCCTGATAGTGTTGTACTGTACGGCAGTGAAATTCGGCTTGTGATATAGGAAGATGTACATACTGGAAGTCACAGAAATGAGAATGTTGAGACGGATAAGCAGGGTCTCATATAATGACAGAACAAAGAAAAGCGCTTTATGAAGGATATTTAGCATAAAGCATATCAGAAAGGTGATGCCAGCCGGTAGGTTGAGAGAGTTTAAGCATTTTGAGAGGAGGAAGGAGAATGCTGATGGGCGTGACAGGTGTGAATGTGCAGGGAACAGTGTCCTGGGGCAGACCGAAGAAAAGTGGGGTGGGGTCCAGCGTGAAGACCTCCAGGCAAGGAGACTGAGCAGGGAAATGGCTCAAGATCACAACACATGGAGAGCTGCCATCGGATGAGAGAGCCTACATCTGCCGGCGTAATCAATGGACCCAAATGCAAGTTAAAACATACACTTTAGAGAGTTCAGAAGAATCTGCATATACGAGGAGAAACATTTTCTATTGGAAATTCGGTAAAAGTTTTGTCTAATCATCCAAGATCGAAATGTCTTAGTTTATCTAATCATCCAAGATCGAAATGTCTCTCCTATAAAGAATCATTGTCTGGAGACAGCGGAGTGAAATAATGAATGCGCCATCGAACTGAAGAGGTTGGGACACATTTCAATACATCCATATCGTGCGGTGCCTCATTGACTGTGCTTCTCTCACTGGAAACGGGACAGAGTCTTTATGATGAACTTGTTGGGACTGATAATAATGTTGCAAAGGGAAGTCGTGGCTATAAATAAGGCCGATGCTAGCAGTGACGGAGTGTTAATTGTATTCCTATGATGCTAATAATTAATGATCGCTCGTTCAATAGTTGCTCTAATATTGCTTCGTTATACTGAGCTCCTTTGCTGTTAATACAGCTTAATTGAAATGGAACTGACTATGATAATTCTGTAACTATAGAGTCCTTATTGTTATAAGTTTCATAGCGAATTAATGTTGTCTGTTCATTGGTAAACTTTTTATCATAATTTTATTTCTGGTTGTCGCTGGTAAGTAAAAGAAGAGTGATCATGGCAATAGTTAACGAATATGATGGTGTAGTAATGTCGATGTGATGACGGAGGTGCTATGATGGTTATTTAGTGAATATGGTATTGTACTGATGGTGTGGTGATAGTGAGGTGGTTAGGGTGGTGACGATGAGGCGGTGATGATAGTATAATGATGGTGCTGTATGTGGTGATTTGTTGGTGCTGTGTCGATGGTGTAGTGTGATATAGTGATAAATATGGTGTTGTGGTGATGATGGTTTGGTGGTGGTGGTAAAAATGGTGGAGTGATGCAGATGACAATGTAATGATGTTGCTGTGATGACGCTAGTGTGGTGGTGAAAGTCTGGTGATGGTGGCTTGGTGTGGTCTAGTGGTGATGTATTGTGATGATGATATGGTGGTATGGTGATGGTGATATCGTGGTGCCGTGATGACCGTAGTGTGGTGATGGAGAGAGTGGTATGAAAGTGGTTTGTTGATGGTGCTTGGACAGGGGTAGTGGTATGGTGATAGAAATTGTAATGTGGTATGGCGATGTGGTGTGCTGGTGTTGTGTGGCAGACAGGGTACGGGAAGGACGGTGGAATATATGCTGTCCAGTCTTTCTCTCTTTAAGCCTTATCCAGTCTCCCCTGGGATTTCTCTCTCTCTCTCTCTCTCTCTCTCTCTCTCTCTCTCTCTCTCTCTCTCTCTCTCTCTCTCTCTCTCTCTCTCTCTCTCTCTCTCTCTCTCTCTCTCTCTCTCTCTCTCTCTCTCTCTCTCTCTCTCTCTCACACACACACACACACACACACACACACACACACCTATTATTGTTCTGATATCGTTAACTTCGTTTTCATACAGAAACACAAAACTTCTTTAAATCACTACAAGTATCTATCCCTTACTTACTTTCTTAACATCCACACATTTCTATTTTGCCTGTACATTCTACACCATATCCAATACTATCCCTGCACTTCATAGTCCAGTCTTTCATCCCTCTCAATCCCTCTCCGCTCTTTCCCTCCACCGCTGCCTCACACCTCCACTCACACTTTCACACAATTCCATAACATTCTGATGTACACACCGCTAGAAAAAGCAAGAGAATATAGGACAAGTAGGTCAGGAATGATTGCCCCATTGGTTCCCAGGTCTGCATGGTCTACACGGTGATTATATATACGGCTCATCCCATGCCGGAGTCAGTGAAAAAATTAAAGCGGCTGGAGGAAATGTGTCATCCTTGATCGCGTTGATCACCTTGATGGCTGGCTAATGTTTTTATCTGATATTGTTTTGTTCTGCTCCTCTTGGTGCTTCCATTTTTTTCTACTTAGCTGGTATTCAATATTGCTTTGTCTATTTCTCGTTTTTTCGCATTTCATTGCATATTAATGTTTATCCCATATTGTTTTAGTCTGCTTATATAATATGTTTCAAACTTATAATTTTATGTAGATCCTTGCATATTTCCAAATACTACTGTGTGTGTGTGTGTGTGTGTGTGTGTGTGTGTGTGTGTGTGTGTGTGTGTGTGTGTGTGTGTGTGTGTGTGTGTGTGTGTGTGTGTGTGTGTGCTTGTGCAAGTGTGTTCGTCCGTAGGTGCTGATTAGTTATGGCATGGTGTTTTTATGTATGTATTAGTGTTCGTATTATCTTATATTTTAATAGTGCATATTTCTGTGTGTGATCGTGTCCACATGTGTGTGTATTATGTACTTTTATTCAGCTATGGTTGTGTGTGTGTGTGTGTGTGTGTGTGTGTGTGTGTGTGTGTGTGTGTGTGTGTGTGTGTGTGTGTGTGTGTGTGTGTGTGTGTGTGTGTGTTCGACTTTGCACGTAGTCTGATATTTTGAAATCTATATTCTTTTTTCTTATTACATTCTGTGTTTTTTAATGCATCCAACTTTGGGCGCAAACTAACACCTGTTCTCTGCCCCTCCGCCGTCCCTCATCGTGCCACGTAGCTCTACATGTCTGTACTTTGGCACTAACAACCACCGCCCATATTGAATTCATACTAGGGATGTCTCATTTAGGAGTGATGTGACGGTATAAGCTTTCATTATTATCATTATTATTATTATCATCTTCATCTTCATCATCCATTCCAACGTTGCCTCAGGAAGAGCGTAGGAGCCCGGGGCTAGGCAAATTGTTTCTGACATTTAAGATGAGAATGATCAGCCTCACCCATCCCTGAGTGGCACTATGTGAGCAATAAACCCCAACCATCCCTTGGATATAAACCTTCACCAGCTCAATCCGATTGGAGCGCAGTAATTACCCACTAAACCACCAGGCGCCAAAATTTGGTTATATGGTTACCACCCAGCGTAGTAAATGGTTTCCTGGTGGACAGGAAACCATTTGGCTTGTCATTCAATGTAGAGTCACCTACAGGCAGAAGGAAGAGGAAAGAATGAAGGAAAGAAAGACAGAAGAGGGAGTGTAAAGTCACCCGTAGGCAGAAGGACGAGGAAGGAATGAAAGAAAGGAAGACAGAAGAGGATGGAAGGAAAGAAAGATGGAGGAGGGGAAAGGGCAGAAACCCGAGAGCAGCACTACATCGAGTGAGTGGATGGTGGGCGACCCCACCTACCACAAATTATTATTATTATTATTATTATTATTATTATTATTATTATTATTATTTTGAGGTCTTGTGCCTCAGCCTGGGATGGAAGTCGCGTCATTTCAGACAACAGAGGACCTTTGTAACAACTCAGCCACTACCTCCCCCTCCTTTGTCTGTGTTTGTATATATATGTATAAGTAGGTCCCTGTGAATACGTCTGTATGTTTGTAGCAGTCTTTGTGTACACTATTTTGCATTCTGTCTAGGCTACATACATGAGAGCACGGAAAGAAGCACTGGGAATATGGGAAAAGAGAGAAGAGACCACTTCAGTTAAAACTTTTCAATAATCATCTATGCACGGGACAGTGAGCTGATGAAGTGTAAAAGTTGTATCCATTTAAGGAATTGTTGTCCGTTGGGAAAATGTAGTAAAACAGGTTCTGCCCGGAATGGACCTTCGACTTGTCGGATCTAAACTGTTGATTTCTTATTTTCTCAGTAAACATCAGTTCCATTAGTCGGTATAATTCCTCCAAAAAAGTGTATTATACCATAGAAAACAGACCCACACACAAAAATATTATATTCACTTACTGTTCAGTCCAGTAGTCTATCACTGTATATTCCTATCTATCATTATGCCAATTGGTGGATAAAACTGTTTATTTATTTGTTGGTACACGATCTGTTTGACCGTTCATCTATTTGTTTGTCTGTCTGTCTCCTGGGTTTCTTTTTCTTTGTGTGTGCGCCTCTGTCTTCTCTTCCCATCACTACCTGGGTGTCTGTTAGTCTTTGCGCATATATGTCTTGCTGTCCTAACTCTTTTTACTACTTTCTTTTTTCATGTTCATTGCCTTCGATGATCCGTCTACCTCATTTTCCTTTTGTATCTCTCTTCCTCTCTCCTCACCGCCATTTCTCTCCGCCTTTCCTCCCTACCTATCTCCTTTAGATCACAGCTTCTCTCCCTAACCTTCCCTTACCTCCAATCTTCTCCTGTGTTTTCCTTCCCATCTCCTTTGCCTCCTTTTGTCTTTACTCTCACCTTTATTGCTCGTGGCTCCTTTGCCTGACAACCTATCTCCCTGGCCTCTCTTTCCTTTTGTTTTTACTCCACCTCCCTTTTGCTTTGCCTCGCTTCCGTTGTGCTTTGCCTCGCTTCCAGTGTGCTTTGATTCCCTTCCTTTCTATTTTGACTTCCTTCCCTTTTGTTTTGCCTCCCTTCCCTTGTGATTTGCCTAGCTTCCCGTGTGTTTTGCCTTCCTTTACTTGTGTTTTGCCCCCCTTCCCTTGTGTTTTACCTCCCTTCCCCTCTCCCTTATCTCCACTTCCTCTCTCTTTACCCCCCCTTCTCTCTCTCTCTCTCTCTCTCTCTCTCTCTCTCTCTCTCTCTTTATCTATCTATCTATCTATCTATCTATCTGTCTATCTGCTCCTCGTTTCTCTCATGTAGGCTACTACCAAAGACAAACATTCGTCAAACATTTCATCTCTTCTGCTTATCATTAACCTCTGTCAGCTAATGCACCTCCTTAGACTTAACAAGCCAATGTTCTGTCTTAATTATAATCTACAGCCTGTTACACACAAAGGAGGCTTCTGCTACCAATTACAAGCTAACACATCCTAACTCTCAGCCAGTTACCGGTTGTTAAGGAGGAGGTGGTCAGTCATTGAGGAAAACTCTCCTACTGCAGGGTATGTCACGCCCACTCCGTCAAGCGCATGGTAACCCATAAGGTCGTTCTTGCGTAGTATGTGGGAAATTAGTGAGATGTTATTCTGCCCAGAAGCAGAAAAACTCGCGAAACGATTAAGTGACCTTAGCTGCTTCCTTGTGTGGACAAAGGCCTTTCTGACAGCTGGGTACATAACACAAGAAAGCGAAGTCGTAATTTCTCCAACTCTGGTGTCAGAGGGCTAAGGAAACCTGGAGTGGTATACACAGGAGATCACAAAATGATTTAGTGATCTCGGCCACTAGTCTTATCCCCCTCCTTTATCTTCACCTCTTCCACTTTCACCCATTTCTACATTGTTCCATCGCCTACTACACTAGGTAGCCACACCAGTGACAATAGATGGACAGGTAGATAGATAGAAAGATAGATAGACTGACATAAAAACATTGATACCACCTAGTGTACACAGATCTACATGAAGATCACCTTTGCTAGTGCTGCACGTTAATCAGTAGTATATCACTTTTACATCACACTGGATTGATCTGCAAGGCTTTTGAAAGAATATTATCCGCAGCGCATTTGATTGCTGCTTTCATGACATCAATCTGTCTTCCACAACAAACTCCAGGCATGTTTTAAGTGATGTTTGACAATACTGAGACAGTTTTTTAAAGTTGTTCTCGAAGGAGGTAAATTGATACTGTATCAACTAACCCATAACAACAAACCACAGCACTGGGTCTCTATACACTTGGCCATTTTATGTCTACAAAAATTACATCACCACCACAAGTCTTTGTAATTTGACAGCCTTTTCATATTTATAGTATCACGCACCAACTAACTGAGCTCTATCAACAGGTGACATAGATGTCAAAATAACTTGTAACATAAAAAAAAAATGACAATTGAATATTTCTGTTTGTTGTAGATGACTGTCTAGCCGAATGGGTTGGAGCTCAGAAAAGTTACATGATTCTTGAATATTTTTTCTCACTACTTGGACATATCTTAATGACATCTAGTGAATCAAAACTCGGTCCTCCAGTGTTCTTAAGCTCCACAAGGAAGTGAACTGAAAAATACTGTGGTAATATAGGAGCACTGATACAGATTTCAAAATAATCCTTTACCTCAGTTTAAGTACAAAGGCTACAAACGGCATCCATGCACATTTCATGCGAGACAGGCTGATACAACAGTTGACGTCCTTTTCAAACTGCTCGATTATTTCATCCCATACTGATAAAGCTGCTTTCAAGAGAATGCATTATTATGCTTACTTGTTACGTGACCTTGCCAGTTTTATTACCATAAATATTTAGATGATGATGGACTACTTTTTTTCAGACAAAATGAACTGTACTGATAATCTATGGTATTAATGCCTCTGTCACGGGAAATATTCTCCTAAATGTCAGCTAATTTCATTACCGTCAAAACTCTACTATTGGCCGAGCTATGATGAAGACCATCAGTGGCTGATACTTCCGGCTTTGAAATTTTTGAAGGGATAATAGAAAGTGTCAAGAAGGGGACAGATTCTAAACGGATACAGTTTCAATGCTATATTTCTTGGATATATTTGTGGAATAGCAGTTCTTTACAGAAAACTGAAAACAGCCGAGACATGTGATTCTTGCTTCATTAGTCCAGACATCTTCTTTTGCCAAAAAAATATTCAGGGGGGTTGTGCCTTCCTCTTCTTTGCACTAAACCTGAATGTGACATGACCTCACTGCCCCCTACCAAAATGGCGGCCACTCATAAGGGCTTCACTCGGTACGCCTAACTGCAGCTGCCTTGGACAGGCTGGTATGATGGTGGGTAGTAGGGGATTGTTGAGACTGTACATCCAGCGATGATAGATGTCGCAGACAGAATGGTATGGCACATCAAGAAATAGAAAGTTAGCACACTCCGCTTCCAATAAGTGTGGGATTTTACGATTGGCTGGAAAAAGTCAACTCGTATGAACGGTCATGTACACCCTCCCAAAATAGTATCGCCCCGTGTGAGTAGGATGGTTGTGAAAATAAGCAGTTTCCGTAGACACACATGAGTCTATAAATATGGTGCCTCAAAAAATATATCAACCAGTAGGTGAAACTTTTTGCAATTTTAAGTTCTAATAATTACCAAAGATAATATTTGCACTTATAATTACAGGATGCCCCACGTATCCATGTTTCAGAATGATATGTGTTGTAAGAGTGCAGATACTTTTTTGGGAGGGTGTACATATAGCTGGGATATATTGCAGCATATCTGGATTATAAAACTAATCTACCAATGTAAAAGGGTCAGAGAACCTTCATCCTACTCAGCAACAATACCAAACACTCTGATCGCCGAGTTTCAGCGGTCATCCTACACAAATGCGTCTACACAGTTTCACAAGTCACTGCTGGGGCACTAATACCCTCCATCCAAATTAAATAAGCATGCTCAGATCTATTGATTTCAGGTCTGGTGTCATGACCAGCGACGTAAAAGCCAAAGCAGCATTTTTACATTGTTAAAAAAATACACTGAGGGACACAACGCAGATGCTCGTTCTAGCAGTAGCTCCATTACCTGTGAATTAATTAATTAACTTAATGGAGGAAAAATAAGTGATCGTTTGACGAAGGCATAGACAAAGATGATTGGAATGACAGACAGGAAAAGGGAAGAATTAAATATACATATAAACAAGACAAAGCACCCTTCAGCTATTCAGTCATTATTTTTAAGGATCAGCCCATACAATCACTTGGCACCTGTGGTTTTGGGGTATGCTACTATGACAAAAAAAAAAAAATCAGCCTTGTATACGTGATAAAGTGAAGCATTCTCCCTCTCTCTGATCTATATTTTTAATGATTCGCGATTATGCTTCGAAACTGATGAACAGTGTGCTCAGACAAGACAGTCTCCCTATGACCATGTGAAATGGCATTTAAGCCGAACCTCTGACCCAGCCCTTTATTCTTGACCAGTCAGTGATTGCTCTTGAAGTCGAATCCTTATCTGACCTCCATCCATCCGCCAAGTTTGGCTCAAATCGAGTCGGAGGCGTTTAAGTTGACCTTTTCTTCTGGCCTGTTGCTCTTACAAATAATTATTTCATTCTCGGCTAATCTTAAATTATTCCGCCAGGTATAACAGAAATCAGATCAAACCTATCGGAGTTATAGGATCAAAATTTTACCTTGCCCTGTGCCATTTATTTCTAACCACTTGTCTCTGTTCTCTCTCTGTCTCTGTCTCTGTCTCTCTCTCTCTCTCTCTCTCTCTCTCTCTCTCTCTCCTATTCACCATGTTTGGCCAAAATCGGTTCAGTACTCTGTGTTGACCTTGTCTTTCCCCTATAACCTATGATCTTTCTTGACCAAAAATTTATCACCTTTTGATGTTCTTCAATCATTACTTAAAGTTCAGGGTAATTTCAACTGATAGCTTTCCACAAAACATGCAGCTAATCAGACACAGAAAATGACAGACAGATCGGACTAAACATGTATCCCCCTCGCGATTTCTCGGGGGCATGTAATAAAACGTAAGAACGAAACATGGTCAGAAAGAGTAGTTAGCCAAATGTCAGAACACATCTTGTCCTTGTCCCGCGCTGTCAATTTTCATAAGCTGAAAGAGGCTTAGTGTATTTCTCGGCTCAGATGATTCTCTTTGAAATGCCAGATCAAAGAGGAAAGTGTCAGCAGTGGAGGCAATGAAATAGTAAACTGGCTTTTGTCCCCGAGTTGTAGTCGTGGATATGAATATCGATTGACGGTATACGATAAGTCATAAGACGAGAAATACCGAATATAGATGCAAAGTAATGCCATCTTCTGGACAAAACATACTTGTCAAACGTTTTTGAAGATTTTGTTATCATTTCAGCGGAAATTTTAAGAGATATTCTTGTTTACATTTGTATAGAAGTGCACAAACATTCCTAATGGAAATTCTGCCTCTGTCCTCTGGTGTCAAGTGTCAGACTTCAATTACTTCATCTCTACCGCCACCTCAACTCTCGCCAGGTATGATCGAAACTGGATCAAATATGTTTAAGCTGACCTTGCCCATTGACTTAGACCTTTGATCAATTGTATTCAAGACAGAATCACTTCATCCCTGGCACAGCTTAAACCATACCACCAAGTTTGGTTCAATTGAAATCAAACCTTTGAGCTAGAGGGCCAGATCTTGACACCGACATTTGACACTTTGTTCACACAGCTGAATCATTTCTTGTAACCCTTAACACTCTCCACAATTTATGTAAAATCTAATTAGCGCTGTTTGGGCTGTCCTTACCCTTGTCCAGTGACCTATGAAGTTTTTCAGTGAAAATATAATAGTTTGTTCCTGTAATGGTCTTCTGGCACTATTCGAAATTTGGCATACTTCCCCTCAGGATTTTCTCCATAATATTCTTATAAGACAGACAGAAAGACATACAAACAAACCAGACCAAACACATAACCTTCTCGTTCTAAGTTAGTGGGTATAATAGCAAGCGTATATATAAACCCAGCGACCTTCATAAAATAGGAGGAGTATGTGACTGACACCAGCGGCAGGTAGTGACAGCCCCAGTAATTACCCTCCCTCGGGACCAGAGCCCAGCTTAATCTCTCTCTCTCTTTCTCTCTGCCACTGATTGTCATTTCTACCGGGTTTTTGGGCTAGGTTTTTGTTTTCGTAAAAGAATTTGATGTCAACTCCTTTCCTACAAAAATACAGCATCTATCTGCCTATCTATCCATTTATCTATCTATCTGTTTACATGTCTATCTACCTATCTATATCTACAGTATCTCTCTCTCTCTCTCTCTCTCTCTCTCTCTCTCTCTCTCTCTCTCTATATATATATATATATATATATATATATATATATCCGTTCATCCATCACCCAATCCTATGTTGCCCCATGAGGAGCGTAGGAGGCCGGGGCTAGGCAGTTGGTCCCGACATATATATATATATATATATATATATATATATATATATATATATATATATATATATATATATATATATATATATATGACAGATTGAGGTCATATGGATTTATTTACAGTAAACATGGATTCTCTTACAGTGACTGTAGAACTACACTGATCCTGTTACGATGAACCGTACTTTTCCTAAAATGAGTCTTTTTGTATGTATTTTCTCATTCTTGGGTTTCACTTCCCTTCCCAGGAATGGGATTGCTACTGATATTTTTAGTGTTATGTTACGCAAATATTCGAATGTCTGTCATAAATATGAATGTTACAATAGCATAGTTAATGCTAGGCAGTGTATGAATGATGCAGGCGAAAATCGTATTCCCTTGTTACCAAGGGGAACATTCAAACATGCCCAACTGAGCCCACCCATTGCTACTGGGGCCGGGACTTATGAGTGATGATCGTATAGTGAGTTACCAAACTTGTAGCCATAATTTAATCTCACAGTAGCACTTCGCAGGGTCGACGGTTGTCACGAATTGGCGCGATTCTATATCTAAATAAACTCGTGACATTGAACTCTGGTGGGAAACCGCGAATTCTAGTGAATTCCCAATAAATATCACTCAATCAACCCTTCCCGGATTCACCCGATCGGGAGTGTTTTCAGAATATTTGTCACTGTTTCATAAGTGATCGTCCTTGCGCACGACATTGGCGCTTTCGCTGAGTGATTTATTATGAGCGTGTTTTGCTCACTTTCTTTCCGTTAGCAAGTGCGGCCTGCTCTCGCCTCTCTCTCACAGTTTGAATTCAGTCAGGATTAAGACGTCATGAGTGCAGGTTCAACTGGACCCAGTGTGGAGCAGTGCCGCCGTTGTCCAGCGAGTTCCTGAATCTCCACTTAGACAGTGATTTGGCGTAGAGGTTCAGCGTGTGTGGCATCCTTCCTAAGTAACGACGTCCAGTTCATTCCGCTCAGCCCCCTTTTCTGACCAGTATTTCTTTTCGTTTTTCCTAGGCTTAAGAGTTTAGCTTTTGAGTGAGCAAGTGAGTGTGTTCTTACTTTTGAATTCATTTGAGACTCAACATAAAATTTATTTCGTTGTAATTAATAAATTTATATTTCTTTTACTTGAGCTTAATGTAATGTAAACTCGTGTTTTATTTCTCCACATTAAGCTTATTTTAGTTATAGCTCCTAGTTTGCGTAAACGCTTTCCCCATAACTGGTACTTAGGCCAGTCCCTTTTGTATTAAGCTTAAAATCCGTTGTGCAACCAGGAGTTAATGCATCAGCAAGAACCTGCTTATTACTATTAATATTATTTATTGATTGTCAGGGGTGGAGTCACTTTCTCCAGAGGGCAACAGTACTATCAAACAGCGTGTGTGAGTAATTAGTCTCTGTTGTGTACTGCTGAGAAAGTTTATAAATTCTCGTCCTTAGAGAATCGGCGAAGTAAGCCGGCATAAAGTATCAATCATTGCTTGATTTTCACAAGTCAATTCTTTGTCCCTGTTCTCAACCAACACATTTAAAGTACTATTGAATATTATTCTTTAATATTGCATATTCTCAAAAACCTCGTGACAATGGTAACCATATGTCTGTCATTTGACCTTTATAAGTTTTTGCATTTGCATATATCTTTCAGAATCGTGTAGTTGCTATTAGTCTTTCCTTTTCAAAGTTACTCTTTTTTTTGTTCCTCCTTCTTTCCAGATTATTTTTCCTATTCCTCTCTTTCCTTCGTTTACTTTCTCCCATTTAATTCTCTCTAGATTCTTTATCCCATTCTTCTCTCTCTTTCGTTTACTGCCTCCTATATGATTCTTTTGGTGCTGATTGTTTCCGTCTTTCGCCTCATATTTGGATTCCTTTCCTCTCCCATTACCCTTTCTCTCCCATTTGGTCTCCATCTCTCTTGCCCTCTCTTATAAATTCTAGCAGAGTCAGCTATTGTTTTTCGTAACTGAGCTATATGACGTTTTGTACATAATGTACGACACACACACACACACACACACACACACACACACACACACACAATCACGGGCGCCCACAATATTACATAACATTAATACATTTCATATTATCTTAAAAAGAATCTGATTACACGACTTTTACCTAGAGAGAAAGAACAGCATTCACTCACAACAGAAAATCCATATTTTCTCAGGGTAATCCTCGTCAGTATGTTTATGATGAGGACCTTAGTGATTATTTTTCTTCTGGTGGAGCATGATTTACTAAGGGATTTTTAAGTATTCTCTATATGTAGCTGCCTTTTTTCATGTTTATGGAGTTGTGAATACTATGTGTCTACCAGTGATGGTTAATCCAGGTAAAATGTATGTGTTATGTGGGGAGTTTTAGATGCCAAAGAGAGAGAGAGAACCGAAGGACTGTAAGCACATCTCGGACTCCTTCACCTTTTCCAAGAGGGCTCGACAAACGTAGGTAGTTCTGTAGCCAAAAATGGGCGAGTATTTCACACATTGCCCTTTACCCTCCCACGTCCCGGACCTCCAAGAGTGGTTCCTGTATCTCCATATATCTAAGCCCGGGCGCGCGCTCACACACACACACACACACACACACACACACACACACACACACACACACACACACATGCAAACAGTAAAACACAGACATTCTCTCTCTCTCTCTCTCTCTCTCTCTCTCTCTAAATCGATATCGTAAACTTTGTCTGTTTATCCCATCAATTTTCAACTATTTGTCTCATGCACTACGGCAGTAAAAATACCATAGAAAAATATATGGATGTTCTTATAGGCCACTTGAACAGATATATTTTCTCTGACCACCTGAGCTGACCCTGACCTGACCTTCAAGCACCTTTCATCATGCAAGGCGGCAGGTCAACGCCCAAGCCTCAACAGTTAACCCATGAAGCCTGTTGTGTTTCAGTCTTTGTTCTTGTTATCTCCTGGCTTCTGTGTTCAGGTCTTGATAGAATTATTGAACAGTATGGATCAGTTATTGTCTTCGCATATCCACTCAGTATAAGAGGGATTAATTACAGTCTTCACTAACCCATTCAGTACGCGAGGGATTAGTTATAGCTTTCACTAATCTATTCATTACATGAGGGATTACTTACAGCCTTCACTAATCCATTAAGTACGAGAGGGATTACTTACAGCCTTCACTAATCCATTCATTACGAGAGGGATTAGTTACAGCCTTCACTAACCCATTCAGTACGCGAGGGATTAGTTACAGCTTTCACTAATCCATTCACTACAAGAGGGATTACTTACAGCCTTCACTAATCCATTCGGTATGAGAGAGATTAGTTACAACCTTCACTAATCCATTCAACACGAGTGGCCTTTACCGAAATCGTCAGAAACTAGAAAAAATGACCTGAAAAATTACGCCTTTGCATTATGGTAGTTAAAGGAAAAAAGGAAAAACTGACCGAAATGTGGAACAGCTTTTTAAAAAGTGTGCCATGGCCTTGCTGAACGATTATTTTTTCACCAGATTTTTGCTTCATTACTTTCCTGTGTGGGCTTTATTTTTTTCTTGTGTGTGTGTGTGTGTGTGTGTGTGTGTGTGTGTGTGTGTGTGTGTGTTCGTTAAATTTTTCTTTATTAATCTGATACTTGTGCTACATTGCCCTCTTTTATTTTTGTTTATATTTAATTTTCTTTATTTTCATGCTTAATGTTCATTTTAATCTATAATTCTGAGTTGTTGGCTAAATATTCTTCCATTATTTTGAGAAGAAAGCTACATTTTTATTTGTTTGATGTGTATGCGATTATTTCATTTATTATTATGATATATAGGTTAAGTTTTCATTTATTATTCTGATTTAAAGACTATCATTTTCTCTGTTCTTTTCATGTGTAGGCAAAATTTTCCTTAAATTGCTTGCTCTGTAGATTTGGGCTGTTTTAGATGGAACGGTATTGCGTGGAAAAAGCATAGGTGTGTCTTGGACGAGGTCATGTGTGAATACACTTGAAGAAAACAAAAAGGAAGAAAGGTTTTCAGGGTTTAATTAAAAAAGAAGAGAGGTATGATTAATTATGAATGGACGAGAATCACATAAGATGCGTGTGTATCAAGCTTGAGCTGATATCGTAAAAGTGGCTCTGATATGTGCCCTTGAACCTTATATTGACAAAAAAGGGTAAAGATAACGACAGGTCTTGGAATCGACTGCGTAGATGGAAAGAATACATGCAAAGGAATTATCGAGTATAGGTGATGGTGTGATCTGAACTGAAAAGACGGTACAGGTTCTCTGAATGATGTACTGGTATATTTTCGTGTGACAGGGGACAGAAGTTATGGAAATGAGAGAAGGTTGTGTTACTGATAGGAAAATTCATTAATACTTTAGATAGAAAGAAGAACGTAAATATATATATATATATATATATATAGATATAGATATAGATATAGATACGGATTATATATATTACATATATCTTTCTCTCTCTCTCTCTCTCTCTCTCTCTCTCTCTCTCTCTATATATATATATATATATATATATATATATATATATATATAAAATGAAGTGCTAACAGATGTCAGGCCTTCGCTGTGCATGCAGAAGAAAGTTATGCGGATTTCACAGTGACAGGAAAATAAAGAGGACGATAGAGAAATCTGCCAAGTCATTTGATTTGTCATGCAAAAATAATATTGAGGTATACATGATATTAAAACGAGTAAGTGCCTTCTTCTGTGTGAAGAAAAGGATAAATGAAACAATTTGTAATAAATCTAGTGTCTGCTGCATGAGCTTAAAGAAAATAGCAATGGATAGTGAGAAACAAATAGAAAATTTGTGTAAAACACAGATACAGTTGCTGTTGAGGTATGTTAATGGTATGTGACGTTCCAGAAGTGTTCACTGATGAGTTGGTAAAAGAATAATGGAACATTGAGGTCAAACAAGCAAGGCAAGAGAAAAGAAACGAGCTTTTAAGAACGGAGGTAAAATGACTGGCAGGTAATGAAATTAACTGAAGAGGAAATTATATATGAGCATTGGAATACAGCTGAATACAAACCCCTCTATGAGTAGAAGAGTATTTTGGAAGGACATGGAAGAATGTGGGAAAAGGCAAGGAACGATGATGAAAAAAGAAATTTTGAAATACAAGAAACAACTGAGGACATGTGGAACGTATTTAAGTTGATGAATGTACATAATGAGATCAAAGCGATAGTAATGATGACTGTGTCTGGTCGTGCTTTGAGAATAAATATGGTGCACGAGAATGTGCAAATGATGGAAATTAAGTAAGCTGCAAAAACACTGATTAAAGGGAAGTGAACACTGTTTTGTAGTAAATAAATAAATATAAATGTTTATGGATAGGGATAAATAAACTACTTATCCATTCCAGTGTGTGGATGGGCTTTTCAACCAGGGGGAGTTAGGTGCCGGTATAAAATTCAATAATAACTTCTTTGTCAGAGTTTTGTTTTAAATGAGACTGCCTGGAATTATCAAGAACACCACATATATAAAACGTAATGAGATGGAAGAGGTGAAGTTAATTATGTCAAAAAGCCCAGATGAGTGGCGTTTACCAGTGGGGTGAAAAATGCAGTGTCGGTAACTAAGTCCCGAGAAAAATGCGTCTAAAATGAATTTTATTCACCATTATCCAGTTTATCAAAACGTACTGCATTTATGTGATTTATCATATATATCAAAACACCCCTCCCCCAGATTTATGTAGCAGCAAGTTTCCAACGAATTTTTAATTTTATAGAGATGTTTCTCCAATAAAAATTTTGTCACAAGGGTAATGAATCTGTACCGGATAATTGTAAATGCGACGGGATTTTAGACTGTTGGCAGTTGATTAAACAGTTATTAATTCATCTCGCTTTGAACTATTTGTTTTAGCATTTACAGGTAATACTCATTTATTGTCAGGATCTAGGTGGACTGTGAAACACTTTATAATTAGCCCTGTATACACGTTTGCCTAACGGTAAACATTGCAGTATTCCGTCGATCCATTAATATGACTTGACCTCCCTACCCAGAAACCCACTGACAGTCAGTCTGTATCTGAGGTGGGATCAAATCTACCTGACTTGCCTGGTGACATCACCTCACTTACCCAGCTTCCAGTGGCTTCAAGTGTGAGACTATAAACAACTATGTCACTAACTGCTCTTTCTATTCACGTTTGCATCATTATCTAATGCATAGAACCTTTCCTAACCTAGATTCCTTAATCTGTTCTGATGGAGGCAACCTGATAAAGTATTATCATGACTAAAACTGTCCCAAACCATCAAGAAACAACAAATCGTCCTCCCTACCATGACCATTTAACCTACTGTTGATTTCAATCATCCTAATAAGGATAACAGAATCAATGCCCAACCTGGTGGGTAACCCACAGATAACCAACTTCCTACGACTCTCTTCCGACTTCCTAATAAGGTCCCTGTGCTTCAGAATTACCTCCTATGAGGTGCCTGAAGCTAAATTATTAGTCCTACAACAGTAACACAGGTAAAGTCCTATGAGGTGTTGTTAATGAAATCATCAATTCTCAGTCACTCCATGTTGGCTATCCTGAACGCATATAATCAACAAAGCTTTCTCCTATAACCCTTATTACAAACTTCCTTCTCCTGATACCTAATCAACGAGTCTCTGACCAGTATGAGGGTGGGCTCATCCTGTACTTCACCTTCAAGAACCTTGTAACAATTCATAGTAGCTTCACCCCTCTCATACTTACCTACCTTAGCCTTGCATCCATCCCCTAACTGCTTGGAAACCATTTCGCTCTTCATACCTGATCTCTGTCTTAACCATCCTAGTTTCTAAGTTATCTACTTTGCCTCACACCTTGGTTTCCATCTCTTCTGCATACATTTTTTTAGCATTGACCTGAGCAGCCTCACCTTTCCATCCTTTTAATCTCTCCTAAAATGCTAATATTATCACTGCTTATTTTTTTCCTTAATTTCTAAACCTAGCATAGTCGCCAGTCACAAGACAGTACTTATTTTCACCTTCATTCACTAAAAACTCCTTTACATTGATTGACTGACTGAATATAATTAAAATCTGGCGGCGCAACTGCCAGGGGCATATGCCGCCGGAGCTCCTTTACATAATTTTTGAACAAGAAGGGCAGAGAAAGCAGTAGTTAGGAACCATTGTAGGGGGATTAGGTTGGGCAGGTCGCTAGCACGTCTGTTCAAGAGGAGTTGTTAGGAGTCCTTGTGGATTAACGCCGGTTTTTATTAATATATGGTTTGTTGAAAAATTCGCCAATTCTGGAGTTAATGGTATCACTGTTAACACTCTTCAGACTCGCTGTCGCATTTGCTGCTATACAGGAAAAAATCTGGTGTTAACCCATCACGTCAAGAGGTTTTCCGCACCTCCGACATGCCCCAGTCCCAAGGTATTTTCGATTTTTTTTTTTTTTGGCTAAAACCTTCGCTTTTGGTGAGAAACATCGAAAATTCATAGAGAAATCGCTCACCTGAGGTTTAAAGTGCCCAATCCAGGTAGGAGTTCCTCCTTACCTGAGTGGGTTTTCTAACATGCTGGCACCAAAGAAAACGAGGTCTATGGGAGGGTAACTATTTTATCCACTCATAAACGGTATTTATTTATTTACTTGGTACGAATGTATATGTAGTATGACAGTATATTGGTTTTCAAGCAGTAATAAAGGCATTATAAGCATTGTTTCACTCACTAACTAATCACCATACCTGACCTATTTTTGCCACACTACCTGATCATTATTTCTGGCTGTTTCTTCTTCTAATGCTATGTAAACATTGTCCTCCACATTGTCATCAATTGGGGAATCACTCTGGCCCTGAATCACTTTACTAGCCAGGTCACTGGTAACAGGTCCTTTGCCAAGACAATGTCGTGAGGGGGGGAGGGGGGAGGTTATGCAGTGTAAGGCATTGTCCCTGCTTGGTATCTTGTACAGGAATAGAGGAAGGTGTCCCGTGTATACATACGAAAAATCACGTGCGAAAATTGAAAATTGTGCAAATTAGCGACCTTGCAATTGCACGACGTACTGGTACGTCGCCGGGACTGGCAAATGCAAATCGTTGCAACGTACCCATACGTCGACGGGATGGGGCGGGTTAAAGAGAACAGAGTGCCGGTACTATACAATGTGCTACCACGAGAGGATTAATACAGCCTTTTTTTTTATATTAAGGATGTCAGTTCGTCAATATTAACAAATAAGAGTAATTGCTAAGAGGAGGTGATGGGACACCCCCTATGTCAACGAGAATTCGAATCTCAACATCAGGGTTTGTTATGCTCATCACGCTGAGTATTTGGCTGAATACTTTCCAAGCTGGAGCACTTACTAAATATTCATAGGTCTCACTGAAATATATGGGATATTATTTAAATTTTCAAGCTCCAGTAATTCACTTTCAGCAGATTCTACTGTTGTATTAATAGATTTTAAAAGATGCCATGACCACACTAATGATAGTCTGATACCACTGACACTTTCAGGTTCGTATGACTATCTCTTAGATGAATAATATCTGATGTTATGTGGAATAGAACACAAGAGTTATCCCGATCACGAGAGGGCTAACTAAAGTCAAATAAATGCAAAATACTATAACTGCCATGGAAATTTGAAAGCTACGTAACACAAACCATGGAGGGGGGGGGGGTCATATCCTTCCGTATATTTTAAAAAATGTCATATTCTGGCTATTTAACGATTTTGGACTATGAACTGAGTCTTTTCTTCGGTTCTCTAGGTTGCTCTTAGAGGTATGCATTGATTGGCCTGATCAACTGTTCACATTGAAGAAATAATAAAATCACGGATGTACCACTGAAATCTAGTATCTCCTTAGCCCACTTCACTTTACAGTCTTAACTTCATCTCCCACAAAAAATAGAGAGAGAGAGAGAGAGAGAGAGAGAGAGAGACAGACAGACAGACAGACAGACAGACGCATAGGATGGTAAATTAGTGGCTACACTCTCCCCCCCCCCCCACAGTCAAGCACACAATCATAAAACCGTTACATAAGGACACAAAAATACATACGACAACGGGGGGGGGGGCGCGCGCACGCACACACACACACACACACACACACACACACACACACACACACACACACACACACACACACACACACACACACACACACACACAGGTTTAGCTCCTCATCCGCCGCCTTCCCTCTGACCATCCCCTTCACATTTTTTTTTTTTTTTTTTTTCGTACCCTGGACACTAGTGTCCTTGGCTTGGCGCACCTCATACCTTTTTTGTAGAGCGATTTTCTTTGCACAGTTTACCCTGATATATATGGTTCTTTGTAACTTATGTTTGTTCTAATTTCGACATAGTTTGCATCACTTATATGTAAAATGATAATAAGGTAAAAAGTAGAAAATTAATTACTTTGGCCCTGGAAATCTTTTCACTCTTATTTTTACCACTACATTGTTATATTTAAATCTGGAGGACGTTTAATAGTTCTGGGATCAATGAAGGCTAATAAGTAACCTCTCCACTCAGAAAAGTTTCCCCACACGTGAAGAATGTCATCGGAGTGCAGGAATTAACCACTAAGGGTATACTGCCACGAAATTCCCCATGCTAAGGACAATACGGGTTCCTGGGCTGAGACTCACGAACAGACTTACGACCTACTCCCTATCATAACTTAGATTTGGGTTCGCAGGAAGGACATGGAGTGTGTGGAAGCTTCCCTTGATCATTCTACAAAAAATAAAAAATCTTAGTATAGGAGAGGAAAACTATCGTAGCCACTGTTTGCTATAGGAAGAAGGAGAAGGGGAGGAAAGAGAAGACAATTCCTATGTGTTTTCTTCCTCCTACAAATCAAACAGGTTCAAGAAGTTCATTGTAAGTTTGTAAAGTCGGGTTGCTGTCCTCTTGCCTCCCACGACTCATCACCCTGGCCTTTTTCATCCATGCGTGGGTCATTGACAAAGCAATAACCCAACAAACATTCCCCTGAACTAAGACACTCAACTGTTGCTTGACAAATCCAGGTCAGGTCCCTATTTCTGTTCTAGGTACGAAATTACTTGGATAAAGAGACCCTGCCCAGGCATCTCGTATTCGGCTCGTGAATCGAACCCAGGAGCAAATTGCATGTCATTACACCACCCTAGTCTCTGTCATCCACCATGTGATATATCTCATTTGGGTTGGATTATTCGTGGTAATGAAGGTTTCATATCACCTCTTTCTTAGTAATTTATAATGTCTATTACACTTTGACTGTCTTGTGTGTTAATTTTGTTTTTATTACGTACATAGCAAGTCTCAACAACGTACAGTAGGACAGACAGGTGTCATTATACTAAATAAAGTGTTGTGGAGGAGATGCTACAAAGTCTAACATGCCACCTAAAATGCAGCCGTGTATGCCACATGTTAGAAAGCTAAAGCCTGCCAGTGGAAAATATTTTGCAACGCCACAAACGTCTCGTAGGAGGAAAATAGAGGATGACGTCATTAAGTGGGTGTAGCTCAGGCCTTTGCGTCAACAGAAAGCTTGAACCATTCGCATCAGCCCCCACAGTTCGTTCCCCGCACCAGGCCAGCTCTACCCCTTAACTTCGATGGCGCGTTTTCACTTATACGTATGGTTATACTGTTTCATTTAGCTCAGGAGATGCTTTCAGACCTGGATAGGTTAGATACCCTCCTTTATAACCCCTTCACCTGGAGGGGTCTACATTAACCAGAATTAAGTCGTCTGACATTAGAAAGATTGTAATAGAGAAATCATCAGGCTGAAAGGTTTAAAATAATCACTCGTCCAACACTGATATTTCGTAAACAACTGTAAGGAATTACTTCCTTATTTAACTCATGCCACCAATCAGATGATCCTGTTCAAGTTAGAAAAAATCTAGTCAACCAATTTCACAAACAGCTCCAATTTTATGGTTAAATTTAGCTTTGTATCTTTATTTATTATTTTTTAATGTAACCAATAACTTTGCTTGTATTCCAGGAAAAACTGAGGCTAAGAAAAACAAAACTGTTGAGAAAAAGTCTGAAAAAGATAGCATGACTGTTTTCTATTTTGAACCGTCTTCTCTCTGCATTCAGTCAGTCTAGCTCGGAAATTAGTATGTTAAATAGAATCGCCTCAAGTTAGCAAGAGTAAAATAAAGTCGTCATCGAACTGAAAGGACCAATGACGTCTACTTGTCCCGTAATAGTTCTCTAGAGTTAACCTTCACAACGAGATATCTTTTTTATTTACTTAGTATTATTTTTATTAACAATCGAACGATTACATTCCTCTGAGGGTCGCCTTCTCAAAAGTAAGGGGTAATGAAGGTTATCGGTAACCCCTCTGGGCTTAGAAGTTTTTCTGGCCGTAGCAGCAAAAGATGTTATCTTAGCGAAAAGGCTGATTAAACTACTGTATACCTGTTTACCACTCGCATGTCAACACAACTCTCATGTTCTGTCCCAGCAAACACTAGGCTGTTGTACTCAGCTGAGAGGAAGTCATAGGAGCCTGATAGTATTAATACTATAGGTTGCTGCTGACTCTCTTAAGGTAGGGACAACTCTGGTAGGTATGTTAATCTAGCTAACACTAGACGACGTTAATCCAGTGGGGGTGAGCCCGTAGCAGTGTGAAAGCGTTAAATCACCACGATTTCCTGGCACAGCTCTCTATTGATTTCCTCTCCTTTTTTTTCTCGTGAGTTTTAGCGAAATTCAAAGCACGGCTATTGTTATCTAATCTGTTTTTATTTTTGTGTCTATATATCTGTGTTTACAAAATATCTCCGATTTGTATGGAAAGATCCGAT
>NC_137033.1:6471805-6484305 GCF_032717465.1 Coenobita brevimanus | reverse complement strand
AAGATAGATATAAACAACAATGTGTAATAGATAGCAAAGAATAAGGGCAAGACCGGAATAGCAGATAGATAGGAAGACAAAGTAACAGTGAAAAGGAGATAGAAATAGCGAAGAAAAATATGAAGCAAGAAGTGCAAGGTGGAGATGTGGGAGCGGGCTATGCAGAAACAAGCTGATAGTTACTCTAAATTAGGCATAGAATACAGGAAAAAAAAAAAAAAACTAAATACACACAACAGAGAGAGAGAGAGAGAGAGAGAGAGAGAGAGAGAGACAGACAGACAGACAGACAGACAGACAGACGGGCAAAAAGACACAGAGAGAAGGACAAATAGACAGAATACATGGACTGAGAGCATGACAAACATACAGCAAAAAAATGACTGATAAAGAGAAATCTCAATTAAGGAAAGAGAGAGAGAGGTGGAGGTATCGTGAGAGCGGCGGTGCAGGAACAAGCTTACATTCAACTCTGGGAACTTGCTCTACCAAACTCCCTCCAAGCACAAACTCCCCCGGGGCTAAAACGCACCCGATCTACAAACTTCCCCTATACTCTGATTATTAAGCCCGCCTCGACCTCACAAAACCACACTTGGATGCCGTCGCAGGGTGTGTTTAGCATGTTTGTGTGGGTTTGTGCTATAGAATGTATACTTTTACTTGACTGAACTAGGTCACTCTCACAACTTCAGTACTAAATCGTGTTTGCATGAAATTCGACAGGCAGTTAAGGGGGAAGACTGGGTCACCATAGTTACTAAAGTTGGTTTGTTTCTGCCTGACGGAACTAGGTCACTCACACAACTTGCATACTAAGTCGTGGCTGCATGAAATTCGATTTGACTTAGTAATGGGGTCGGAATGATTCACCTCGGCCGCCACCTAAATCGGCCCTCTAATCTAACTGCACTTGGCCATCAGCTAAATTGAAAGAGATTACAGGTCTTCCTTAGGTAAAAAAAAAAAAAATAAATAACTATAGCAGTTTTTCTCCACAAATTGCTACTGAACATCTGGAGATATTGAAACACACGAATTAGTACAGCCGCGGCTGCTCAGCTGGTAGTATTACTGTACATGCCTCAATGAAATGATTGAACCTGATGAGGACACTCAGCAACACAAGTTCGCTACTGAGCCGTTGCGTGCACTACTCATTAAAGAAATGTAGTCACAGTTATTCCTGACACATCATATCAAGGAGAATTGGTGATGCGCAGACAAACCTACCAAACCTTCCTCAGATTATGAATATTTTGTAACGTGGGAATGTGTATAAGAGGTGAAATACTAGGTGAACTTTTTCCCCCGAAAATACATTACCTTCCAATCCCATCGACAGTCTAACCAGGAGGCTTGCGACCAAATTTTTACAACGTTCCTCAACTCCCCGCCTATCCCCGACAGTAGGATGCTAGACTGCAAGAGAAGAGCAGCTTCACCTCGCACTCAAGAGGGTTTACGTCCTAGTCGAAACAACAACTACAACAGCTGCACCTGCTTAACACTTAAACAAAAATAATGGTCTTCCATACGAGTGCGCTTTGCCCCTTGTAGTTTTAATAAAACGTCCTTTACTTGATATGAATCCGGCACTTACACGTGATGCTTTTGTCTCATGGTCGACTATATTTCACTCTAGGTCAGTCCATGAAAAAAATGGGCTTTGGACCAACATAATATTATAATAATTTCCACCATAACCCTACTTCCTATCCAATATCTATATCTATATTTATTTATATATAAACATAGATAAACAGAGAGGTAGATAGATACATAGATAGATAGATAGAGACAGACAGACAGACAGACTGTCAGACAAATGACTAGACAGACAGACAGACAGTTGGACAGATAGATGTATATGGTCAGTGAGTACGGTTCCATAATAAAGAAAACACCAAACTCTGTCCTGCAATGTTTCCCCAGGAGTAACATCCGATAATGCAGGAGAGCTTACTTTTGATGAATATGCTGATCATTTTCCCATGGCAATTTACTTTTTTTTTTTTTTTTTTTTTTGGGGGGGGGCTTACTCTTCCTATCATCAGATCATTTCATTCATGGGGGGAGGCGGTGGTTCAGTCGGCAGAGTGGTGGCCTGCAGTCCTACCGGACCCATGTTCAAATCTCCGCTGGGGCAGAGAACAGTTTAAGGATTTGAACTTCATGTAAAGCAGACTTTACCTACTATCTACCAGAAGACCCGCCGACATGTCGAAAAATACCCCCACTAATACAAGTACACCAGTCTTGTATGAGACAACCATAGCATGTATACAATATGGACGGTGGGTGTTAGTGCCGAAGTGGTGACATGTAGAGGTGTATGATATGTAGGAGGACTACTGGGCCTTGAGAGCAGGCTGTGAAGCCTATGCCCAGAGTCGAGCACATTAAAAAAAAAAAAAAATGTAGAAAAGATCTCATATTCTGAACAGGCTGATGTTGGCTGTACCTTATCCCGGCGTTTCGAAAGGCTCTCCTAAGCTTGATATAATCTTATGCAGTGAGCAACAACAACAGATATAAAGTAAATTATCAGAGCGAAAAGGTTAAAATGAGAAGAATGATAAAAATGGCAAAGGTTTGTTCATTACTTTTCTCCACTGAACCATAAGTTTACCTTGCTGTAGGTATTTTTTTAAGTTTGACATCCATTAATTCAGACAAACAGACATTCTCAGGCCCTAATTCTCACTATCATCAAAGTATATTTGTTTGGCATTAATAAGAATGCTATAAAATACTGAAGATGTACCAACCAAGAGAATTTTAATGATAACTGTATTAACACACAGACTCATAGAGCCTATCCAGTAGAATAAAATCGCCTGGCCTTAGTTAGAAGAAAAAAAAAATACTAAAGATATTGATCAAGAGAAAGTTAAGTTCGGTATTTATGTTTTCCTGCCTCATTTTTGTCGTTGACTATATTTTTAAGATTGGCTGTCGATTAAGCATTTCATTATTAGGTGAAGAGGCGATCACGGAAATGAACTAGATGCGTTTTTTTTTTTTTTTTTGACGTGTCCGACTATGGGCAAAGGCTTCAGCGCCTATTTCTTGGGGGCAGTGACCTATCCCAAGGTCCAGTAGTCCTCCTACTCCTCCACATGCCACCACTTCGGCGCTGACACCCACCGTCCATATTGAATACATGCTAGGGCTGTCTCCACTCTGGACGAGTCAGGTTCTGTTCTTCCATCCGTCCCCCATCCGACTTCCTCATGAAGGACATTAAAAATTCTTACATTGATGTACATTCTGCCCTCACTGCTCTCAACAGTAACAAGGCATTCTGGGCCCAAAAGGGTCTATTCAGTTGTTCTCAGGAGCTGTGCTTCTGTTCTTGCACTCTGTCTAGGAAAACTCTTTCGCCTTTCTCAGTCAACTTGTACATTTCTTCTTTCTGTAAGTTTGCCCTTTTTCAGCCTGTCCCTGAAGAGGGTTGCCGGATTCCAGCCCTCTAAATATCTCCCAACTTCTTTGACATTATATATTGCTAAAGTATTCGAAACTGTTCTTAACAAGAAAAATTTAAAACACCTTTCCTGCCTTAACATTCTTTCCAATCACTATTAACGAATCCACCAGGGACATTCCACGGCCGATATTCTTACCTTCCTTTCAGACTACTGGTCATTCTCCTTTCGAGACTTTGTCGATAACTTTACCATTACACTTAACATCTAGATGGCTTTCGTCCGAGTCTGGCACAAATCATTGATTTCAAAACTGACCCCTTACATCTTCTGTTCTTCTGCCTGTGCCTTCATCTCTACCCTCCTTGGTCGTTCAATAGCTGCTGTTGCAAACGGCCACAGATCATTTCTTGGAGCTATCCATAGTGATGTTCCTCAGGATTCTGCCCTGTCACTAACTCTCTTCTTCCAATTTGTCAGTGATCTAAGCTGTGCAAAATACCCTATCCACTCAAACGCTGATGACTCCACCCTTCGTCCTTCCATCCGCTTCTCACGCCGTCCACCACAGCAAGTTACATCAACAAACATGGGTTAAGACTGTAACAAACTTACTGGATTTTTTTTCTTTTGTTGCACCCATGTTTTTTACTTATATATATATATATATATATATATATTTTTTTTTTAACTAACGCGTTTCAAAGCATTTCGATAGAGTTTGAGACTTATTTTTGGCGTAAATGACTCCTACCCCTACATGGGTGTGAGGTTAGTTATCAAATAACATCAACAAAATCAGTCGCCTGAAGTCAGATACACAATAAAATCCAACCTGATCGAAATACGTTAAAAATCTACTAGAATCGAACCTAACCTCCCTTGATTAACCAACCAATTATAACCAACCTGAACCAAACCTTATCCTACCTTCGCTCCCCAGACCCCCCGGTGTCATTAATCACCTTAAACTTAACCAAACCTTGGAATCTGCTCAAACCTTGAAAAGCAGCTTACTTGCTGGAGGTGTAGTTTAGGCCTCTTCAGCCGCTTCGGTACCGTTGAGAGTGGGAGCTATCGCAGGGTGCAGATCGCGCTTCACAATCGGATAAATTATTTACGGGACAATATTGAAACCTCCATAAAGACGCATTTGCTACAGAAATGCTATAGAGAAGACCCCCCCCCTCCTCCTAGTTTGGGAATATAATGTCATAGAGCACAATGAAACAACCGACGGACGGACGTGCAACGAAGGAAAATTAAATCAACCCATTGTCTTGCATCAATGAATGGGGTAAAAGTAACCTTGATTTTAATGCATCGAATACTCAGTTCATGCATCTTTCGACTCTCCAAAATGTTATTGCAGTATTATCCTTTATTATTTAGCATATCCAACTCAATCCTACATTATCTTTCAACATTCTTGGGGTTTCATTCTACTGGGATTTATCTTAGAAAGATGATATTACCTTTCTTGCAAAATCTGCTTCCACAAGATTAGGTGTGTTAAACCGAGTTCCTCCCCTTTCTCCCAGTTGGAGACTCCCTCGCACAGTTGTTGGCTTTATACGGTTTTATTCGACTCTGTGTGAAGCACAACTCTCATGTGCAGGGACGAGGTCTCCCCACGTACAGGTCTTTCACTAGTATGGAATCAAAAGCTTTTCATATCATTAACTCTTTTCATACTGACTCCCTTCAAACACTCTGTCTGTCTGTCTGTCTGTCTGTCTCTGTCTCTGTCTGTCTGTCTGTCTGTCTCTCTCTCTCTCTCTCTCTCTCTCTCTCTCTCTCTCTCTCTCTCTCTCTCTCTCTCTCTCTCTAATGCAAAAGTTAACCGATACTCCCAGTCTTTCATGTACCGGGTATGCAACAGGTCAACTCTGGATCTGTCTTCATGTGTCTGTATATTCTTCAGCCAATTACCTCGTCGTATAAGTGCAACTTTTATAAGCACATCGAAATGAATGGATCTTGAATTTTGCTGTCTTTTATTTTTTCGTTTGGAAGTAACAGTTATTGCATGCTTGTAGGCCTTAGTTTCTTTCTTCTTATAAAAACTCAGTCAGTCCAATCAGTTACCTATCTATCTATCCACCTACCTATCTACCCATCTCCCCATCTATCACTGTCTGTCAGTTTCTCTCTCTCTCTCTCTCTCTCTCTCTCTCTCTCTCTCTCTCTCTCTCTCTCTCTCTCTCTCTCTCTCTCTCTCTCTCTCTCTCTCTCTCGCCTGTGAATGAATGTCTGGTGGTGGTTCATTAAGGATGCTGTTTGGCTGGATGTTTTGGACGCAGCTATGGCGGTTGTGTGCTTGTGAACTGGGCGGAATATATCTGTGATGCGTACAGTTGAATGGAGGACGAGGTGGGATGATGAGGGATGATGGGAAGTTATTTTTATCTCTGGTGGAGGAAGATAACACAAAGGCCGGTATGCTCGTTGGTTAAGGGAGTTCCCTAGCACCTCTTCCTTAGCTACCTATTTTTGGATCTGGTTAATATCAATTCGTATGTTATTTATGTTTAGAATGATGGTATTGGAAGGATTTAAATGCCACAGAAGAGAACAGAAAGGGGTAATTAGCAAAGCAAATCACTTAAAAAGAGGTGTTACGGAGCTTCCTTACGCGACGAGAACAAGAATCAAAGATTCAGTTATAGTTCATCCCGTTTCCTAGCCAGAGTACGATATAGTCATCACCCATCCCTACTTTAGTGTCAAAACATGATACAACTACCAAATAATCCCCTATGCTCACATTTCATTGTCGCCCTCTCGCACCACAACACTCTTGCTTTCCTCACGCAGATCGCTTTCATTACCCACGCTATCCTTCAACTTAAAATCAAGATCTCTGGGAATGCTTGGCTGAAGTGACCAGTTTCTTGCAGTCCACCAGGTTTATGTCCAGATGTACAGGGGATCAAAATAACAATAACAACAACAAAAATTACAGCAACAGCAACTCTCTCTCTCTCTCTCTCTCTCTCTCTCTCTCTCTCTGTTGTACCCCATGCATGCTCCATCTTAGTCGCTACATTTTACTTCCCCTCAGCCTCATACTTCACTCACTGTCACATCAGTCTCCCTCACATTTCCTCTTTTTTCCAGCATCCCGCCACGCACCCTCACTCTCACGTGTAACTTATCACTCTTTGTCCCAGGCTTACTCTCCCTAACTCTTGAACTCCGGTGACGTAATATTATGTCAATTTGTTACCATTAATGATCATGTTCAGTGGAGGAGAGATTCATCAAACACTAAAGGGTTGGTAAAAATCTCCATTTCCCTGTTAATTTATATGTCGTTTGCAAATCTGATTAGATTTTTCAGTAGTACGATTGGGAGTAAAGATAAAAATACAATTTTAATGAAAGGGTCAACACTTTAAGATTTCCCTGTCTCCCTTGCAGCTAAATAAAATCGTCTGTCGTTTGCGGGCATGGGGAGAGAGAATTGATGGTGACAACATTAACATTCTTAAACACTGTCACTCTTTTTCAGCCGATTAAAACTCGCTCGGCGTCGGTTGCAACAAAGCACTCTCATTATACCTGCCATTTTATCACTTCCCTACACTTACCCTTCTCAGTTATCGCTCATGATCCTTTCTTACAATCACTGGTTTCATATATTATCTGTAGCTCTTAAAACTCCAATATCAAACCTTTTTTTTTTTTTTTTAATTCTCTCCCTTATATATATTTTTGTAGTCTCCTTGACATTATCAAAGTTTTTTGGCAATGTTTTTGTCCATTATTTTACACGTATAACACTTTGCAGGACGTGTACCCAGCTCTAATTATATATGAATCGCAGTCATAACATTATACAATGGTTTCTGCCAAGCGGTTTTTCTCAACTGATAGTCATTCTCACCAGGCAGAGGGTTACATTGTCTCTCCATTACCCAGGCTTATTTTCAGTCCCCTTTTTATCTAGCTAAGCACCTCACCCAGGGCCTGTGTTATTACTCATTTCAGTGATCCCTAGTCCACCATAAATTTTTCTGACAATATCACTCGTTTATTTCTTATGCGTTCTCCTGTCCCCTTACACTCTGTCAGATTTTCACTTTCTTCCATATACACTCCCTCACACCACTGCACCGATCCCGTCACACACCACTCCACTTCCCTCGCACCCCTTCACAATAATACGCCTCCGCACACTCTCACCCTCTCTCATTTTTAATCCCTATACACTCTCACTCCTTCACCTTTTACACCCTTCCCCTCAAATCTTCACGCTCCCATACATCCCCTCACCAACACCCAGCATACCCAGTGAGCCTAACCATCAGCATCGCTCAAGACAATATCATTCAGTCCTTTTCCATTCCATCTGTATCAGTTCGTTCCTTTACGTTCACACACAAAGAGAACACATCCCTGACTAAAATAATTTCGCCACGTTTGCCAAGAGCACTCAGACAACGGTAACCTAAGCCACCTGTTGGCTCTGTGACATCCTCATGCAAAGAAATATATACCGTCGTATTTTCGCTGGCTTGTGGACTTTCGCAATACCTTTGCCTAAGGATGATACTTTCAATATTGTGCCAGGTATTCTATGTTACCGATACGAACGATATTGCCATAGGAAAAGTATGTAGAGAATACAGGAGAATGGCAAGGTGTAATATGGAAAAAGAATCTCTAAGGAAGAAATGCTATAAAGCCTCCTATATCATGGGGAATATGGGACGTATTTGAAGGCTTGTGACTGCAGTAGTAAAAGTTTGTACTCTGGTGTGGTGGGTGATATGAGGGAACTTGAGTACAGGAAAATGGTTGATGTGGAGAGAGGGGAGCACGAGAAATAATTTTGAAAGTGGTGGCAGGATATGAAAGATCTGAATGGGATAGATAACTATGCATGGAAAGTAGGGTACACGATACTGAAAACTGAGATAGAGTCATGAGTACGGCACACAAAAATGAGGCTGAAATGAACTCGGAAGAGGGAATATAAGAGGCGTGAAGAAAGGATGAAAGGGAGGAATGAATGGAACATAGAGAGAGAGAGAGAGAGAGAGAGAGAGAGAGAGAGAGAGAGAGAGAGAGAGAGAAGAACAATAAAAACAGGAGAAAGGGATATAAGGTAAAGGATTCTGACAGGAAACGATCATAAACCGTTAAGTCATGTAAGAAAAAGTAGGAAGTGCGAAAGATATCAATGAAAATGGTGAAAAGAGAAAAGGGGAGAGGAGAGGGAAGGACCATGGAAAAGACGTAGAAAGGACATGGAAAGAAAAGGCTTCAGAATGGAATACTGAAAGGATGAAGATAAACAGTATACTTATAGCATTGCGAGCAAGGACGAGATGCGGGCGAAGAAGAAGAAACAGAACAGACGAAGTAAAACGCAGGAGGATATAAGACAGAACACAGAATACAAGAAGAAGCAAGAAACAGTTGAGAAGAAAGAGTACAGATGGGAAATGAGGGAGACAGTCTCTGCAAGGATACAATTATAATTATTAAAAAAAAAAAAAACTTACATTCTTCTGTTAAGTTTTACTTGATTCAGTTTTTCAGAGTTGTTCCTGCTGTTACTGTTTTTTTTTTTAAATCAGACGAGGAAAATAATATATTTGACATGGAGATAACGAAAGCTATTTCCAACCTCCGGAGCTTTAAAATCTATCGTAGTTTAATATACTTTTGTGGAAGTAGCGAGAAAATATGAAAAATTTTCATTATTCTGGAGTGAGAGAAACTAGCGCCGATATAAAATAGCACAAACGGGAAAAGAAGAGAGACAAAACCAAAACAGAAGAGGGGAGAGGGACGCGTGAACAACCTTTTGTACATGTTCATTAATCCGTTCTCTCTCTCTCTCTCTCTCTCTCTCTCTCTCTCTCTCTCTCTCTCACAATGACGCATACACATTTTCAGTAGCATTTCATAGTCAATCATAATCTCTCTCTCTCTCTCTCTCTCTCTCTCTCTCTCTCTCTCTCACTGTCCTGTCAACTCACCCTGTGCGTTTTCGTCACTCAATCAAAGCATGAATATCTCCTGAGGTTTGTTTACCCCAGCTGGTTCGGATTTGCCACCGATATAGGGATCGGGACTGCGAATGTGACGGTTGCATAACATAGCCAGGATGGTGATAGTTGGGTGTTTCCTTTATCACACACACACACACACACACACACAAGGGGAGGAAAGTGATGGTGGCCGTGGTTCATTGACAATATTTTCATCTCGCAACCTTGAAATTTCACGTCAACCAAGACCTTCAGAAAAAGCCAATACTCCGCTTTCTTCGTACCTAGAAGCAAAAATAGGAGACCCGGATCTAAAGCCGACGGCCGGGAGTCGTAGTCTGAGGGAATATTTAGTTTTTTCCCTTGTCGGTGGATGTTTTCCGAGACTGTGATTGCCCTCTGCCCTCAAAATACTGCCTGCCTTTATTGGGTTAAATCAGGAAAATTTTTCACTCGCTGCTCAAACCTATATCAGTTCTGAATAAGTGTCCGAAAGTCTAATTACATTTAGGTGGTTCTCTAGTGTATTAAACTTTATTCATAGGTTTGTATTAATATAACTGAGATACTGAAGGGTGAGGGGAGGCACAGTACTTGAACCCTCATTCGTGAAGACCATGATGAAGGCAAAAATGTACTCTTTCAATTTCGCTAAGCCCTGTAACTCTTCATGCAGAACTAATTCCACCAAACCGTCACAGCTGCGTCGTAAATGACCGTCAAAATCGAGGGTCTGTGGACACGTTTATCTGATGTTTTTCATTAGATGATCGATGGTTTCTGGGTGAAGTTGTGAGTCAGGGTGGAGGCGGGACGGACACGGACACGGAAACGGAAACGGAAACAGAAACGGACATACACACACACACACACACACACACACACACATTTATGCACGTGCATATTGAACCCCTCTCAATGAAAACTAATATTATCATTTTTGTTGTTAGAGCTGAGATCATAAGAGATAATCAGTTACTTAAGAAACAGACAATATGTTTTCAGCTTCAAAGGAATTAAAAACATTATATGATGCAAAATGAACGATAGGAAAAGTTATGTTAGGGATAAGATAAAAGAGGAAAGCTGAATGAAGGATGGGTGAAGAACAGATGACGGGAAAATGAATGAAAACGGGAAGGATAGAAAAAAGAAGGCGCAAAGTTAGAGAAGGAAGGAAAACAAGAAGGGTGAAGGCAGCGATGGAATTCAGAGAGCCGATGAAAGAGAAAGAAGGGTGAAGGAAGTTTGCTGGAGGAGTAGGAAGGCAAAAGGAATAAAAAAGAAAAGCAAAAGCAGGAAATGATGGAAATAATGAAAGGACATGTGAAGGATAGAGAAAACAAGCTGATGAGAAGGAAGGAAGAAGGGAGACTGTTGGAAAGAAGTAAAAAAAACTAAAGATAAGAGGGAGGGTAGAAGGAAAGGTGAAGAAAAACAAAGGAGGGCGATGGCTATGAGGAAATGAACGAGGAAAAGAGGAAAGTGAAAGATTCAGAAAATGATACTGAAGAGAGGATGGAAGAATTAAGACTAAAAGAAGGGAAGGGAGGAGAAGAGAATAAAACCAAGGTAAAGAGAAGAAACACAGAATGAAAATGAAGGAAAGGTAAGGCAGGATGACCAAATAACATGGAAGAGTGCCAACAAGTAAAGAAAAAAAAATGAAAGAAGAAACTGGAAGAAGAACATGTGAAGAAGCAGAAGGCGGAAGAGTCAAGGCTGAATGCGGTGATGAGAAAGAGAGAGAGAGAGAGAGAGAGAGAGAGAGAGAGAGAGAGAGAGATCTATTGATGTGGGGAAAAAATACAGAAATATGGAAACGTGAAGTAAGACAATGAGAGAAGAAGGAAGACTAAAAAGATAACAATAAAAATAAAACAGAGGAGGTAGAAAGGGAAGAAAAATATGTCCAAAAAAAAAAAAAAAGGATGAGGAGAAAATAAATTGTGAAGAAAGAGAAGGAAGAATGAAGGAGGGAGGAGAGAAGATACGATCCAATATAACCTTGAAGGGGAGCAAAGGGGAAAATGGAATTGCCTCAGGGTGATAGAAGAAGAAAGAGAGAGAGAGAGAGAGAGAGAGAGAGAGAGAGAGAGAAGTGTGCGGAGGAAGAAAGAACGAGAAAGTGGCAGGAAAATCACCAAGACAAACAAGAGGAAAGGAAGTCACTCAGCCGCAAACAACTAAGACAAAAATGGACTTGTTGGTGCAGAACTTCCGGAAAGCCCAGACGGATAAGCAGATAGACAAATATAGAAGCTGACAGGTAAGATGGTCGATTGTGAAGCAGACGATCCGGGAGAAAGAGAACCTGGCAAAGATACTTGTCGATAATTGCATGTCTCGGTTTGCTGGAAAGTAAGGCAGAATGCTAGCTGGATAGAAAGATGGACGGGCTGATAGACAGACTCTTAAACAAACAGGCTGATAGATAGAGATGGATATAGGATCTAATAGATAAAGGGAAAATGGAAGGATATGTAAACAGTCAGTAGACAGAGACAAACAGACAGACAGACAGACAGGAAAACATACATACAGACAGACATACTGTAGACAGACACAGACAAACAGACTGACAGACAGATAGAGAAGAAAACTGAGTAATTCTGTGAGTGTGTGAACAAAATATCTATAATGGAACACAAACATGCATTCACGAATAGAAATACTTATACATATAGAAGGATGATATACAGATACAGATCTCTATAAAATGAAAATTCTTTATATACATAAACGTTTAAATACATACAGCACTCACACATTTACTTACAAGCATGCGTAAGTGCATGAAGATGCATTTGCTGACGTATATACCTCTCACTGAACATAATATATGTACTTAAAAACGTGCCTGTTACTATTTCAGTGGTTACTGCCCTATTGAACCCTAGCCTAATTGCATTTCCTCACTCTGTGGTGTGCATGGAGGATTCGGTTTAGTTACACGTTCTTGGTTAACACCAGAGGTCCTTCCTTAGTACGTCGTGGAGAATAAAACCCGTGAATAAACTCAACAGTTGTGCAGGGGTAAAGAAGACATGGAGTCGCCTTAGCA